>NC_133153.1:43673732-43960248 GCF_048418815.1 Hemitrygon akajei
GATGGAGTTCAACCCAGATAAGTGTGAGGTGGTTCATTTTGGTAGGTCATAGTATATAGGCAGAATATAGTATTAATGGTAAGACACTTGGTAGTGTGGAGGATCAGAGGGATCTTGGGGTCTGAGTCCATAGGACACTCAAAGCTGCTGCTCAGGTTGACTGTGTGGTTAAGAAGGCATACAGTGCATTAGCCTTCATCAACTGTGGGATTGAGATTCAGAGCCGAAAGGTAATGCTTTATAGGACCCTGGCCAGACCCCACTTGGAGTACTGTGCTCAGTTCTGATTGCCTCACTACAGGAAGGATGTGGAAGCCATAGAAAAGGTGCAGAGGAGATTTACAAGGATGTTGCCTGGATTGGGGAGCATGCCTTATGAGAATAGGATGAGTAAAATCGGTCTTTTCCCCTTGGAGCGACAGAGAATTGAGAGGTGAGAGGCTTTGATCGTGTGGATAGTCAGAGGCTTTTTCCTAGGGCTGAAATGGCTAACGCGAGAGGACACAGTTGTAAGGTGCTTGGAAGTAGGTACAGAGGAGATGTCGGGTAAGATTTTTACACAAAAAGCGGTGAGTGCGTGGAATATGCTGCCAGTGACAGTGGTGGAGGCAGATACGATAGGGTCTTTTAAGAGATTCCTGGATAGGTACATGGAGCTTAGGAAAATAGAGGGCTGTGGGTAACCTTAAGTAATTTCTGAAATAAGTGTGTTCGGCACAGCATCATGGATTGAAGGACCTATTTTGTGCTGTAGGTTTTCTGTTTCCCAAGTCTTCATGTATTTCTCCATGGAAGATAAACATTGAGAACTTGGCCTGTATCCTGCAGCTCCACACAATATGTCCACTTTGGTCTGTAAGGGGCACTATTTCCTCCCAAGATACTTTTTATCCCCTTAATATAGTTGAAGCAATATCTTTGGATTCTTAATCTTTTCTGTTAAAGCCATCTCATAATGCCTTTTTACCCTGCTAATTTCCTTCAGCATACTTCTACATCCCCTGTGGACTTTGGGGGTGAGGGTGGGAGCGGAGGTGAGTCTTACTTGCTGCCTGTAACTGACCATTGTTGCTGCCTCTTTCCTGGCCAGAGCCTCAGTGTCTCTGGTTATCCTGGGTTCCCTAATCCTAAAAACCTTGCCCTTTGCTCTAATAGGAATATGCAGACCTTGATCTCTTGATCGCACTTTTCAAAGTCTCTGTGTGGGATATCCTATTGTCTGCAAGCACCCTACTCCAAGCTGTCTAATACTGTCAAAATTTGCCTTGCCCCAGTTGCAAAAATTGAACCCATGGCTCACCGCTGTCACCTCATTCAATTGCCTTGCTGTTTTAACAAAAAGTAGGTTGAGCTTTGCATTCTATGTAGCATGGCCCTGAGGCAACTTTCCTGAATGCTAAGGCTACGTCCACACTAGACCGGATAATTTTGAAAACGCCGGTTTCGTGTAGAAACAATAGGCATCCACACTATGCGTTTTAAAAAATATCTCTGTCCACATTGAAACAGATTTTGGCGAATCTCCTCCTACTGTGCATGCGCAGGACACATCTACCGAAAACAAGCGACATGTTTGGTGTCGAATCTTGCCGTGAAAGTGCGCGTTTGTGTAGTTACAGACTAGAAAAACTTAAAAACGACAGACAGTTTTTGGCTCTCACGCAGCAGAACTTAGAAGTAAAAAAACATACTGGAGCGTACAGAGGCAACCGACAGGGAGTTCATGGACAGTTTGACCCGGCTGACGACGAACATCGAAAAACTGACTAACTCTGTTGCATTAATAAAGCACCTTGTTAAATGCATAAAGCATGTCTGCATCAGTGTTATCTTGTATTTCCATTCAATGTTACATTAGGCTGTTAAACAACTATTGTCAGAGAAGTACTTGCATAAATAGGTAAAACCACCTTCATACGAGCAAGGACAGAAAACAGGGCAAAGTGAGTATACTTATTTATTCAGTAAGTTATGGGTCAAAGTATTTGCTGAGTACATTTCTAACTCTTCTGGCGTAAGTTTCGTTGCCATCTGTTCTGAAATTGTTAGGTTGCGTTCAAGAAAACAGGCTTTGCCTGTTGCTTGGCGGCCGGGGCCGGGGTCAAAGCGCTTGGCAGAGATGGTGCTCGGTGCTCGGTGTCGGAGGGTTGGTCAGAGGCTTGGCTGTGATCGGATGCTTCCCGAGGCTGCATCAGGAAGCTTTGCGGCGCTGGAGGTTCATGGCAGGAAGAGGAGTTCTTCCTTCTACCGTCTACGTGAGATGATGGGCTATTGAGGACTTTGAAACTTTTTATTACTGTGCCCATGGTCTGCCCTTATCAAATTTTGGCATTGCTTTGCACTGTTGTAACTATATGTTATAATTATGTGGTTTTTGTAAGTTAATCTTGGTCTGTCTTGTGTTTTTGTGATATCATACTGGAGGAACATTGTATCATTTCTTAATGCATGCATTACTAAATGACAATAAATGAGGACTGAGTGTCCTCACAATCTAAAAATAGCACGCTGCCGTTTTCAGATTTCTCCGGCTACCCCGTCCACACTGTTCCGGCCAATCCGGCATTTTCAAAATTACACACTTTGGAGAGCATTTCTGGAAAGCTCCGGTTTTGGGGGAGGAAAATGCCATTTTAGTGTGGATGGAGGGTAAAAACTAAGAGAAAATTCGTAAGGCCAGGGATGGTGTGGGGGTGGAACTGGACTCTGACGGTGGTGTCTGAAAAGAAAATGCTGTCCAAGTTGCATGCCATCTTGGACAATGTCTCCCATCCACTCCATAATGTACTGGTTAGGCACAGGAGTACATTCAGCCAGAGCGACTCATTCCACCGAGATTGAACACTGAACATCATAGGAAGTCATTCCTACCTGTGGCCATCAAACTTTACAACTCCTCCCTCGGAGTGTCAGACACCCTGAGCCAGCAGGCTGGTCCTGGACTTATTTCCACTTGGAATAATTTACTTATTATTTAATTATTTATGGTTTTATATTGCTATATTTCTACACTATTCTTGGTTGGTGCGACTGTAACGAAACCCAATTTCCCTCGGGATCAATAAAGTACGTCTGTCTGTCTGTCTGTGTGAGAAAAAGCTTTGGTTACAGATTTATCCGGTGTAGTGTGGACGTAGCCTAATTCAAGTTTATTGACATTCAACAATACACTTGTATACCGCCAAATGAAGCAACGTTCCTCAGGGGCCAGTGAGCACAATGCAGCACATATAACTCACTCACACCATATAAAGTAATATTACCACAAATAAATTAACAAATGTGCATATACAATACAAATTAAAAAGTAAACAGCATAACTCTACTGGTGTTTCATATGTAATGAGACCTGGGTGCTGGCAGGGAGTTCAGTAGTCTCATAGCCTAAGGGAAGAAGCTCTATCCCATCTTAACAGTTTTTGTTCTAGTGCTACAGTACTTCTTGCCTGATGGTGGGGTCAAAGAGATTGATGGGCAGATGGGAGGGATCATTGACAATGCTAAGGGCCCTGTATACACAGTGTTCCTGATAAATATTTCTAATGGGTGGAAGAGAAACCCCAATGATCCCCTCAGCAGTCCTTTGTAGGGATTTCAGGACATGCCTTGAAATTTCTGTACCAAACAGTGAGGCAGCTGCTTAAGACACTCTTGATGATGCTCCTGTAAAATTGGCTAAAATAGGGTGTGAGAGCCTCACTCGCCTCAGTCTCCTCAGGAAGTAGAGACACTGCTTTGTGTTCTTGAATGAGGTGGTGGTGTTGACTGACCAGGTGAGATTGTCCATTCTGTGCACTCCCAGAAACTTAGTGCTTCTAACTCTCTCCTAACAGCATCCCGGCATATGAGGCACCATTTTCCAGATGGGGCAGAATGGAGTGGAGTGCAGTGGCTATGGCATCAGTGGGCCAATATGAATGCAAGCAACTTGGAAGGGGTCCCATGTAGCAGAAAGATGCATAACCCGCCACTCAAAACACCTCATTGTTGAAGTCAGTGCCACTGGGCAGCAGTTGTTGAGGCAAGTTATAGAAACATAAACTTGCAGCACAATACAGGCCCTTCAGCCCACAAAGCTGTGCTGAACATGCCCTTACCGTAGAAATTGCCTAAGGTTACCCATAGACCTCTATTTTTCTGAGCTCCATGTACCTGTCCAGGAGTCTCTTAAAATACCCTATCGTATCTGCCTCCACTGCCGTTGCTGGCAGCCCATTCCACACACTCACCACTCTCTGCATTTTTAAAAAAACAACCAAACTTGCCCCTGGCATCTCCTCTGTACCTACTTCCAAGCACCTTAAAACTGTGCTCTCTCGTGCTAGCCATTTCAGCCCTGGGAAAAAGCCTCTGACTCTCCACACAATCAATGCCTTTCATCATCTTGTACACCTCTATTAGATCACCTCTCATCCTCTTGTCACTCCCAAAGGAAAAAGGCTGAGTTTACTCAACCTATTCTCATAAGGCATGTTCCCCAATCCAGGCAACATCCTTGTAAATCTCCTCTGCACCCTTTCCATGGTTTCCACATCCTTCCTGTAGTGAGGTGACCAGAACTGAGCACAGTCCTCCAAGTGGGGTCTGACCAGGGTCCTATATAACTGCAGCATTACCTCTGGGCTCTTAAACTCAATCCTATGGTTGATGAGGGCTAATGCACTGTACGCCTCCTTAACCACAGTCAACCTGAGCAGCAGCTTTGAGTGTCCTATGGACTCAGACCCCAAGATCCCTCTGATCCTCCACGCTACCAAGAGTCTTACCATTAATACTACATTCTGCCATCATATTTGACCTACCAAATTGATTCACCTCACACTTGTCTGGCTGAACTACATCTGCCACTTTTCAGCCCAGTTTTGCATCCTATCAATGTCCTGCTGTAACCTCTGACAGCCCTCCACACTATCCACAACACCTCTAACCTTTGTGTCATCAGCAGATTTACTAACCCATCCCTGCACTTCCTCATCCAGATCATTTATAAAAGTCACGAGGAATAGGGGTCCCAGAAAGATCCCTGAGGCACACCGCTGGTTACTGATCTCCGTGCAGAATGTGACCTGTCTACAATCACTCTTTGCATTCTGTGGGCAAGCCAGTCCTGGATCCACAAAGCATTGCCCCCTTGGATCCCATGCCTCCTTAGTTTCTCAATAAGCCTTGCTGAAATCCATATACACTACATCTACAGCTCTTCCTTCATCAATGTGTTTAGTCACATCCTAAAAAATTCAATCAGGCTCAGAAGGCATGACCTGCCTTTGACAAAGCTATGCTGACTATTCCTAATCATATTTTGCCTCTCCAAATGTTCATAAATCCTGCCTCTCAGGATCTTCTTCATCAACTTACCAGCCACTGAAGTAAGACTCAGTGGTCTATAATTTCCTGGGTTATCTCTATTCCCTTTCTTGAATAATGGAACAATATTCACAACCCTCCAATCCTCCGGAACCTCTCCCGTCCCCATTGATGATGCAAAGGTCATTGCCAGAGGCTCAGCAATCTCCTCTGTCGCCTCCCGCAGTAGCCTGGGATATATCTCGTCCAGGCCCGGTGACTTATCCAACTTGATGCTTTCCAAAAGCTCCAGCACATACTCTCTCTTAATATTTACATGCTCAAGTTTTTCAGTCCGCTGTAAGTTGTCCCTATAATCATCAAGATCCTTTTTCGTAGTAATACTGAAGCAAAGTACTCATTAAGTACCTCTGCTATCTCTTCCAGTTCCGTACACAGTTTCCCACTGTCACACTTGATTGGTCCTATTCTCTCACGTCTTATCTTCTTGCTCTTCACATACTTGTAGAATGCCGTGGGGTTTTCCTTAATCCTGTCTGCCAAGGCCTTCTCATGGCCCAATGTGGCTCTCCTAATTTCATTCTTAAGCTCCTTCCTGCTTGCCTTATAATCTTCTAGATCTCTATCATTACCTAGTTTTTTGAACGTTTCATAAGCTCTTCTTCTTGACTAGACCTGCAATAGCCTTTGTACACCACGGTTCCTGTATCATACCTTTCCCTGTCTCATTGGAACGTACCTATGTAGAACTCCAAGCAAATATCCCCTGAACATTTGTCACATTTCTTCTGTACACTTTCCTGAGAACACTCTTCCCATTTATGCTTCCAAGTTCCTGCCTGATAGCCTCATATTTCCCCTTACTCCAATTAAACACTTTCCTAACTTGTCTGCTCCTATCCCTCTCCAATGCTATGGTAAAGGATATAGAATTGTGATCACTTTCTCCAAAATGCTGTCCCACTGTGAGATCTGACACCAGGTGCATTTCCCAATAACAGATCAAGTACAGCCTCTCTCCTCTTGTAGGCTTATCTACATATTGTGTCAAGAAACCTTCTGACAAACTCCACCGCATCTAAACCCCTTGCTCTAGGGAGATGCCGGTGGATATTTGGGAAATTAAAATCTCTCACCACTACAACCCTGTTGTTATTATTACATCTTTCCAGAATCTGTCTCCCTATCTGCTCCTGGATTTCCCTTTAACTATTGGGTGGTCTATTTTAAAAAAAACACCCAGTAGAGTTATTGACCCCTTCCTGTCCCTAACTTTCACCCACAGAGACCCCATAGCCAATCCTTTCATGTCCTCCTTTTCTACGACCTTGACACCATCTCTGAACAACAGTGCCACGCCCCCACCTCTTTTGCCTCCCTCCCTGTCCTTTCTGAAACATCTAAAGCCTGGCACTCGAAATAACCATTCTTGCCTATGAGCCATCCCCGTCTCTGTTATGGCCACAACATCATAGCTCCAAGTACTGATCGACTCTCTAAGCTCATCCACTTTGTTCATAATACTCCTTGCAGTACTCCTTGTTAATGTCACACTTTGGACATGGAATGATGTTGGCCGCCTTGAAACCCAAGGGAACAGCAGGCAGATGTTGAAGATGTCTGTTACAGCTTCAGTTAACTGGGTGGCACAGTCCCTAGACAAACGAACAGGTGTATCAGGCCCCACAGCTTTCTGTGTGTTGACCCTACGGTCTTCCTCACATCAGCCACGGCCATGCAGAATGCCTCGTCGTGTCTCTGGTGTCACGTAAATGGTTGTAAGTTCTCTGAATATCCTGTTTTGACTTTCTGATGGCATGGGAAATTGCAGCTCTTGCTGACCTGAGAGCTGCTTTATCCCCCAGTCTGAAGGCAGTATTCTGATCTCTCAATCAACTCCGTCCCTCAGCTGTCAGCCATGGCATATGATTTGTCCTGTCACAGAAATGTTTAAGTGATGTCCTCAATGCACTTCTGTGTAGGCAGTCACAGATCTCACAAATTCATCAATGTTAATGTGTGGGTTGTAGGTCATTGCTTCCCTGAACATGTTCCAGTCTGTATTTTCAAAGGAGTTCTGTAATGCTGAGGTTGTTCCTCTGACCAGGTCTCTGTCTACCTTTGAACTGGTTTGACATTTTTATTCAGTGGCTGTTATGCAGAGATATTAGCATAACAGGTAAGTGGGGAGGAAGAGTTTTGTATGCACCAGGGATGTTGGTATAAACTAGGTTCAATGTGTTCTCATCTGTCAATGTGCTTAATAAATTTGGACTCTACCATATTTAAGTTGGCAGCAGTAATTTTAAAAAAACATTGGGGTGTGTGGTTTGCAGTAGAACTCATGCACTTCTTCTCTGGCATTAGCAGACGGGAGGATGTATGCAGCTATAATTGCAATAACTGCAAACTCACTTGGTAAATAGAAGGGCTTGCACTTCACCATTAAGAGCTCTATCATAGGTGAACAGTGTCTCATCACTGCTGAAGTGTTCACACACCAGTTCTTATTAATGTAGATACAAATGCTTCCATTGTGGGAATGCTGTTGGCTTGAAGAGAGATGAAACCATCTAGTTGGATGGCCGTTTCAGGGGTGCTATCCTGGAGAAATGTTTCCATCAGGATAGTGCGCAGCTGTCTTTATCTCATGTTGATTCGGACTCAGACACGAAATCTAGTTTTATTTTCTTGCGATTGAACGTTTGAAAGCAGGATTGACAGAGGTCTGGCCTGAAGGGTTTTGCCTGTCATCTTGCACGAATACCAACGTGCTTTCCTCACTTTTGCTTCCTTGCGAACAGCATCTCCCCAGGTGGCTGTAGCAGACAATAACAGTGCGCAAAAGCTCATGCTGTCTTTCAGAAGGGTGAAACCTCACGAAGTGGCAGACCCAATGGGTACCTGCTACTGCTCTGAAAACAACTGGCGGGTTGTTCAGACATTTTCAATCTCTTATTGCTACAGTCAGAAGTTCCTACCAGCTTCAAAATGGCAGCAATTATGCCAGTCCCCAAGAAGAGTAGTGTGAGCTGCCTTAAAGAGTATTGTCCAGTTGCGCTCACATCTACAGTGATGAAGTGCTTTGAGAAGTTGGTCATGGCTAGACAGAACTGCCTCAGCAAGGACCTAGACCCGCTGCAATTTGCTTATCACCACAATGGGTCTGCAGCAAGTGCAATCTCATTGGCACTCCATGCAGCTTTGGTTCACTTGGACAATACAAATACCCATGTCAGAATGCTGTTTATTGACTACAGCTCTGTGTTTAACACCATCATTCCTACAGTCCTGATTGATAAACTACAGAACCTAGGTCTCTGTACCTCCCTCTGCAACTAGATCCTCAACTGCCTAACTGGAAGACCAGAATCTGGGGATTGGAAATAACATATCCTCCTCGCTGGCAATCAAATACTGGCGCATCTCAGGGTGTTAATCACCGTCTAGGTTCAAAAACGTATGTGAACCTCTGGGGTAATGCCTTATACAAAAGCTATTTAGAGTCGAATTCCAATCAACGAATTGAGTTTGTAAGTGTGGTTTGTAGAGGTGCCATGCCCTATAAAAAAGACTGTCATGTTACTGACAGCCTGTTCTTCTCAAGAAAGATCTGTTTCTGTGCACCATGCCTCAATCAAAACAACTTTCAGAAAACCTTAAAAGAACTGTAAAGATGCATGAAGCTGAAAAAGGCTACACAATCATTTCAAAAGACCTGTGTTCATCAGTCCACAGTAAGAGAAGTTGTCTATAATTGAAGGAAATTCAGTACTGTTGCTACTCTCCCCAGGAGTGGGCATCCTGCAAAGATTACACCAAGAGTACATCATGCAGCGCTGAGGGAGGTGAAAAAGAACCCAAGGGTAACAGCAAAAGACCTGCAGAAATCTCTAGAACTTGCTTAACTCATGTTCATGTGTCCACTATAAGAAAAACACTAAACAAGAATGGAGTTCATGGAAGGAACCACAGAGGAAACCGCTACTTTCCAAAAAAAAAAAAACACGTATTGCTGCACATCTCAAGTTTGTAAAAGACCATCTGGATGTTCCACAAAGCTTCTGGGACAATGTTCTGTGGACAGATAATACAAAAGTCTTAACTTTTTGGAGGAATTGCCCTGGCTGCTATGCTTTGTGTCTGCCAACTTTGCAGTGACTTGCCCTGCTAATATGATGAACTGAATGGGGGCCTTTGGGCTTACTCCAAGCTGCTCTGGGGATTTGGCTCCATGGACTCAAATTGGTTCAGAATGCTGCTGCTGTTTGCTTCTATAGTTTGCATTAGATTTTTTCTTTGTGGGCATTGGGTTTGTCTTGTCTTTTTTAATCAGTTCTTTTGGATTCCTTGCTTTACGACTGCCTGTTAAGCAAACAAATTCAAGGTTATATACGTTTGCTGATAATGAATACACTTTGAATCTTGAAATGCACACATCTTTGTTTGGAGGAAAAAGACACTGCACATCAACACCAAAACCTCATCCCAACTGTAAAGCATGGTGGAAAGATCATGGTTTGGGGCTGCTTTGCTGCCTCAGGGCCTGGGCAGCTCTCAATCATTGAGGGAACAATGCATTCAAAATTTTATCAAGATACTTTACGGGAGAATGTCAGGGTAGCGATCATCACCTGAAACTTAATAGAAATTAGATGATGCAACAAGACAATGATCCAAAACACAAGAGTAAATCAACAACAGAATGATTTAAAAAGAAGAAAATTAGTGTTCTGGAATGGCCAAGTTGGAGTCTAGACCTTAACCCAATTGAGATGCTGTGTCATGAGCTGAAGATGGCTGTTCATGCAAGATATCCCAGAAATATTGATGAACTGAAACAGTTTGGTTTGGAAGAATGGTGTAAAATTCCTCCTTACCATTGTGCAGGTCTGATCAGCAGCTACAGGTAACATTTGGTGGAGTGTATTGCTGCTAAAGGAGGTTCTACCAGTTATTAAATACAAGGGTTCACATACCTTTTTCCAGCCTGGACAGTGAATGATTAAACAACATGTTCAGTAAAGACATGAAATGTACAGTTGTTTGTGTTATTAGTTTAGGTAGATTGTTTGTCTATTATTGTGACTTAAAATGTGGTCTGATCTTCATTTAAGTAACTAATGCCGACAACCAGGTAATTACAAAACTACAAACCTTTTCTTGCAACTGTTTATTTACTGTAATTCAGTTTTTCTACATTATGTATTTGCATTGTACTGCTGCAGAGTTAACAAATCTAATGACGTATGCTGATAATATTAAATCTGATTCTAATAGTGATTCTTTTGTCCAACAACTTGCTAGTGAGGTAGACTTGCCGTACTTTCTGTTCTTAGTCCAGGAATCTTGGAGCCCAAAGGGCTCAAGGCAGGTTAATCATTTGTATCTGGAAAGTGGTAATAGGCAGAGGAGGATGATAGAGGTTGTTATGTGATTACAAGCCGATGACGATTGGTGCTGAGTCTACTACACTAACAATTTGAATAGGAATGTAGCAGGCTTAATTAGTAGATGGCATAAATAGGTGTTAATGGTTGTAGGCTACTGGATAGTGTTGATCAATTGGTGAGATAGTCAGCAATCCTGTTGATCAAGATGATGCACTTTGGGAACCCTAAAGGTAAATACATATACCTTGAATAGTGGGGACCTCAGCTGTCACCAAGGGATGGTGGGGAAGAAATGTTGAGTGCTTGTAATAGTATCAGATGTGTGCAGAAGTTTTGGAATGAGATAAACAGGCCAGTCAGGAGAGCAAAGGCCTGGCAACTGAAGTTAAAAATCTGGCTAAGGGTGTCACTAGATCATGGACAGACATGGACCATGACTGATGGAAAGGTGATATAATCTTTAGTTATTTGATGGGACTCCCATCTGAAATGTTAATGTTTTGCTTTGAATCTCTTATGCCTGATGTTTTAAATTACACACTGTGTCCGATGTCATTGCCTTTCTAGATGGTAGAACAATTGCTTAACACATTTTAGAATGCTTTTGATGAACACGGTAATTTATTTGCTGTCTTTTGCATTAATATCATAAAACTCAGTAATACAATACTGAACAA
Source organism: Hemitrygon akajei (assembly GCF_048418815.1). NCBI lineage: Eukaryota > Metazoa > Chordata > Chondrichthyes > Myliobatiformes > Dasyatidae > Hemitrygon > Hemitrygon akajei. The sequence continues at coordinate 43,685,110 of NC_133153.1, forward strand.
GTGAATGTTTTTAATTTAACTGCAGTATTTACAAGATGGGCTTCTGGAGACAAACAGTTATTAACGGTCTGAATATCGTAAGGGTTTGATCTGATCTGTATGATTAAGTTTTTATGAAAATCTTGAGTTAAGGTATCTAGTTTGCTAATTATTCCTTTGTTTAATTGTATTATTGTAGAAATATTTTTCCTATTAAATAGTGCTCCACGCTCTTTAAAGTTGAATATAGAGAGGGTGTTGATTTGTAATAATAGAATCAATGATGGAACACATTAAACATTGGTTTAAGTACTGATGTGCTACAGAAAGTGGCTTATGAGCCATAAAACACATTAGATTTCCATTAGTTTCGATAATTCCATTATTCAAACTAATGGAAATCTGTATTTTTATGGCTCATAAGCCACTCTATGGCACATAATCCCACAGATTTCTGTGGGAGTTTTGGTATTGGGATTTAGGCAGAGAATTCAAGTGTGAACTGTTATTCAGGAGTAAAGGAATAAATGGATCCACCAGATAGGTAGCAATGGGAAGGTTGAGTGCAATGGTATAGAACAAATATGGGAAGAGATGCATGAGAGTACCTGTTGAAGAAGCAACTTGTGTCACTGTAAATAATATGAACAGTAAATTTCAGATTTGGGTCATATGAAAGTTAGTTTGGTTTTGCCTCCACTGACAGAACTGCTTTCCTTGTGATGTGGATATACTGTATATTATCTAAAACATCTGAAGAATATAATTGCAATTATGGTATAATTTTGAAAATTTGATTAAACAGACTTCTTTCCTGTCACTTTCCACTTCACCGCAGTTTAGCAGAAATGGCATCATGTTCACAGTATTCCTGAAACAAAATAAAGAATGGAAAGCTTCCACGGCACCCCATACGGCCATAAAATATAGGAGCAGAATTAGGACACTTGGCTCATCAAGTTACTCTTCCATTTTGCCATGGATGATCCATTTTCCATCTCAAACCCAATCTCCTGCTTTCTCCCTGTATCTCTCCATGCACAGATTAATCAAGAATCTATCAACCTCTGCCTTTAAATATACACTACGACTTGGCCTTCACAGCTGCATATGGCAACAAATTCCACAGATTCACCAGTTTGGCTAAAGAAATTTGCTGATGGCCATTGGCTTATTTATTTTCATCCTTGTTTATGATATATTCTTAGTAATTGTGAATCAGTTTTTAAAAGAATAAACCTTGTTTTGTTTAACGAAGAAACATGTATCCAATATTTGACCAGTGTGCAGTTAGTTTTTAAATTAGCCTCAGTAGAGTGCCAGTCAATGAGAATGATTATCATAAATCATTCCAGCATCCTTACAGTTTCTGAAACAGAATAGCCTTCGAAAAATGTGATGGTTGTGGGGAGGTTTGAGGGAGAAAGGTAGGACTAGTTAAGAGAAAATTATGGCTTGTTTTCCTACAAATAAGGCTGTATGTTAGAGAGAAGATGCCAAAATTTTAAAAACATACTCGTGTGGCAGGAAACAAAAATGTTAAGGATTTTGCAAGTTTGGCTTGTTGGACAATAGGGAAAACATTAATAATCACTTTATTGATCCCGATTGGGAAATTATTTCATTATAGCAGCAACATTTAAAAACACTTAGCAATATTAATAAATATGATAATATAAAGTACAGAATAATATGTACAATAATTTACCAATGTGCAGTACTGTGTAATGATGTACAAAATGACAAACAGACTATTGTACTATGGTACGTATTAGCCATCTTCCCTTGCTGCTACTTTCGATTAGTAAAGATGACTTTTGGCAGTGTGTGCAGGACTTGGAGTATATGCAGCTTACAGGCATATAAGAATTGAGACTATCAATAACAATGACACATTGAAGCATGAAAACAACTGAAGCTCTTGCTGTTGTCTGGTTTGTTGTCTTGCCACAGTCTCCATGGTCTGCTATTAAATTGGGCTGTAAAGCTTGCACGTCAATGTGAGTGAATGATTTGGATTGACAACAAATGTTGTTGCTGTATTTAACTTCAACAATTCAGAATGTTTTCTTCTGTTTGTGGAGTTTCCTTTGTCCTTTACGGTCTATCCAGACAAATCCTTCATATGGCAATTTGAGTAATTTTGCTATTTCTATTTGTAACAAATTCGGTTGTACTACAAGTGAATAAATTTCAAAGTTGCATTGTGTGAAAGTCAGCATCCTTCTGCTAATTTCCTGGTCTATTTCCGACACCTCCCTCCCCTTTCTTGATCTTTGTCTCCATTTCTGGAGACGGCTTATCTACTGATATCTACTATAAGCCTACAGACTCACAGCTACCTGGACTATTCCTTTTCCCACCCTGTCTCTTGCAAAAATGCTATCCCCTTCTCATAATTCCTCTGTCTCTGCCGCATTTGCTCTCAGGATGAGGCTTTTCATTCCAGGACGAAGGAAATGTCTTCCTTTTTTAAACAAAGGGGTTTCCCTTCTTCCGCCATCAACTCTGCGCTCAAACGTATCTCTCCCATTTCCCGCACATCTGCCCTCACCCCCTTCTGCTTTCCGCAGGGATCGCTCCCTACGCGACTCCCTTGTCCACTCGTCCCCTCCATCCCTTCCCACCGATCTCCCTCCTGGCACTTATCCTTGTAAGCGGAACAAGTGCTACACCTGCCCTTACACTTCCTCCCTCACCACCATTCAGGGCCCCAGCCAGTCCTTCCAGGTGAGGCAACACTTCACTTGTGAGTTGGCTGGTGTGGTGTACTGCGTCTGGTGCTCTGGGTGTGGCCTTTTATATATTGGTGAGACCCGACGCAGACTGGGAGACCGTTTCGCTGAACACCTACGCTCGGTCCACCAGAGAAAGCGGGATCTCCCAGTGGCCACACATTTTAATTCCACATCCCATTCCCATTCTGATATGTCTATCCATGGCCTCCTCTACTGTCAAGATGAATCCACACAGGCTGGAGGAACAACACCTTGTATACCGGCTGGGTAGCCTCCAACCTGATGGCATGAACATTGACTTCTCTAACTTCCATTAATGCCCCTCCTCCCCTTCTTACCCCATCCCTGAAATATTTAGTTGTTTGTTTTTTTTTCTCTCTCTGCCCATCACCCTGCCTGTTCTCCATCTCCCTCTGGTGCTCCCCCCTCCCCCTTTCTTTCTCCCGAGGCCTCCCATCCCATGATCCTTTCCCTTTTCCAGCTCTGTATCACTTTCACCAATCACCTTTCCAGCTCTTAGCTTCATCCCACCCCCTCCAGTCTTCTCCTATCATTTTGCATTCCCCCTCCCCCCACTACTTTCAAATCTCTTAGTATCTCTCCTTTCAGTTAGTCCTGACGAAGGGTCTCAGCCTGAAACTTTGACAGTGCTTCTCCTTATAGATGCTGTGTGGCCTGCTGTGTTCCACCAGCATTTTGTGTGTGTTGTTTGAATTTCCAGCATCTGTAGATTTCCTCGTGTATCCTCCTGCTAAAATAGGTTGGTTAGCTTGTTGATGATAGGTTTCCCCACCTTTTAAATTATTGTTTATAAAGTTTTCCTATGGTTCAGAGTTAACAATTTTGTTATTTTGATTAGTAATTGCAGAGCAGTATGCCATGATTGTGGCACATTAGTGAAGGTTATAATTTTCTCAGCCCAGTGACTCATTTTTTGTTTTGAGGCAGTCTTGCGTATTTGATTTTATTTAGAGAATTGGCTATTAAGGATTTGTGTATCCCTGAGCTCTGGTACAGCCTTTTCCAGAATCGACTATAAGCAGATGAATGACACTGAAGAAGCCCAGTGCATCATCCTGCTGCTTTTATATTGACTGGTCCATGCTGATTGCTCTTATGGCTGTTCTTAATCTGAAAAGATGTAGATTTAGTTCATAATAACTGTTCAATAATTCAGTTTTAATGAGAACTGGTGTTTTTTCTGGATAAACAAGTGGATGAAGACCCTGACCTGGAGTAATTTAAACTTGGACTTGCTTGTAATAATCAGATGACCATGATTGTAAGTAAAGCAATCTTAACTAACGTCTTTAGTTTTCCAAATGATTTCAACTCAAATTTGTATTATAGTTATTGAATTCAGTTCTTATTGCAACTGTAGCTTTAAAATTGTCTGAATCATTTACTAAACTGCTGTGACTTGTATAGATTCTCAGACAAATTGAAATTCTACGATAGGTGTAGCGTTTAGATTTTTTTTGGGAATGATTTAAACTTTAAAATTCAAGCTGCTTCTTTACAACAAAAGCTAGTTGGTACTTAATGTTTACATAACAATTTTTAAGGTAATACTTGATTGTTCTCAACTGTTCTTTATTTATTCCATTTATACTTATTTATTTTTTTCCCCATCTGCAGTTCCAGTTCCCCTTGCAGACTGAACTCGAAGAGGTATGGTCAAACTGATGTCTCTACAATCCTAATACAGATTGATATTTTCATATTTTGAAGGAGTCCCAGTTTTGTTTTAGTTATATAGGACTATCAGTTCATGTAACAAACAGTAACTGGTTGTAGAGCAGTTCTAGGTCAAATGGAGCATTAGTGGCTGACTCAAGCTACTCCGTGGAGATTTCACTGTTCAGATGCAAATCTGCTGTGCTGCATCTTGATGTTTTTTTTTCTGCTGTCAGACAAAATGACCATATGTGGGTGGTGGATGCCTTTTTATTTGACAGCTTTAGGTGAATCCTTCTATTTTAACTGTTCATTTTGCTTTATGCTCATTACAAATTAGTCTTATTTGTCTATTCCCATACAAAAGTGACTAGCATTTTAAGAGCCTTGTTTTTGAGATATCAGTATAAATTTGTAGTTTTGAAAATAAGTTCTGAAGTTTTTGTCATGTCAAGAATAATATCTTTATCGATTACTTTTTTAGGGAAAAATTTCCAAAACAAATCAAACTTTTGAAACTGAGTCTTTCCTTTCTATTGTAAATATGCAGCTTGCCTTGTGTTTTACACATCTAAATTGAAATCTAACTTATTTTTAGGAATCGCTTAAATCTATTTATAAATAATACACGTAGGTGTGAAAAAACTAAACTGAAGTAAAAGGTTTGTTTACAAAGTAGCAGAACTGACCAGCATACCTATTTTAGCTAATATTTACAGCTACTGATCCAGTATTTAAGCTGTGTTCTGCCAAGGGAAGGTTAATTGATCTTGATTGGCTTCACATTGAGTAGGTGTGATGTAGCATTGATCACACCATCATATTCTCTGAATCCTCTCACACCACAATCTATCAGTTCTCCAGTGACCAGAAACTTTCCAGAACCAGCCAGCCACACAGCTTTAAGAAGTCACGGATAGAAGAGTTCACCAAGAGAATAATGCACCTGGTAACTTTTCAAAACTTTTAAACCAATTACAATAATATGCTCTTTCTCGGAGGCATCACAGTGGCGTTGCTAGTAAAGCTGTTACCTCAACTAAAGGGACTTGGGTTCAGTCCTAATCTCTATTACTGTCTTTGTGGAGTTGTTATGTTCTTGTTGTCTGTGCATGTTTCCTCTGGATGCCTCAGTTTCTCCTTGTAGTCCAAAGATTGGTAGGTTAATTAGCCAAAATGGTCCTAGTTTCTAGGTTAGTATAGAATCTGTGGGGACTTGAGGTAATGTGGAGGAAATAAAATGGAATTGGTATCGAATTGTTGCTTGATAAATGTAACTAAAATACGATTTCTTTTAACTTGAATATTTAACTAGAATGTACGTGACTGTGGTCTGTAGATCACATAGCTGATGTTTATAAACGAGATTTTGTAGTTGCTGGAAATGCAGAGCAACACACAAAATGTTGAAGGAACTCAGCAGGTCAGGCAGCATCTATGGAGAGGAATAAACAGTCTCTTTTCAGGCTGAGGCCCTTCATCAGGACTGGAGAGGAAAGAGGAGGAAGCCACAATAAGGTGGGGAAGGAGTACAAGCTGGAAGATGATGTAAAGTCAGGTGGGTGGAGGGTTAAGTAAGGAGCATGGAGGTAAGTGGAAAAGGTAAAGGGCTGGAGAAGAAGTAATCTGAAATGAGTGAAGCACAGACCATGGGAGAAAGTGGAGGAAGGGCTTGGGTGGGGGAGGTGATGGGTAGGTGAAGAGAAAAGGTAAGGGGGGCTGAGTGGGGAATTGAAAAGGGAAGGGAGTGGGAGAGAAATATCACATTGTAGAAATAAAGAAATAGTTGTCACTGCCTGCTCCCATAGATGCTGTCTGGCCTGCTGAGTTCTGCCAGCATTTTGTGTTTTTATTTATTTCCAGCATCTGCAGATTCACTCATGTTGTACAAATAAATGTTCATGCCATCAGGTTGGAGGGTATCCAGATGGAATTAGGTGTTCCTCCATTCTGGAATTTTTTTGAGGATGTAACTATGAAAATGGACAAGGGAGAGCCAGTGGATGTAGTGTACCTGGACTTTCAGAAAGCCTTTGATAAGGTCCCACGTAGGAGATTAATGGGCAGAATTAGAACACATGGTATTGGGGGTAGGGTATCTAACCCCCTGGGTCGCCTCAGGCTCGCTCAGCTCGTTCTCATCTAGGGGGAGCAGCCTTCGATCCAGCCAAACTGGGTAACCAGCTTGTGTGGATGCTGTGTGATGTCCCTGCCTCGCCAAAGAATAGACAAGACACCATATGCAATTAAATGATTACAATTTATAAAGATTACTATAACTGATTAATAACCATACAGTATATATGAAGGAAAAGAAAATAAAGAAAAGGCACCAAACTTATCAAAGTCCAAACCACTTCGTGTACAACCGTTGGAGCTCAATTACTGAAGTCTTCTGGCCACCATTTGATCCCCTCCGAACTTCTCGACTCGCAGCTCAGGACCACCTGAAGTGATCAACCAAGCACATCTATCTTCGTCTTCTCTCCACAGGGTACCTCCTGGCTTTGGACCCCCACTTGGAGTCTGTTCCTCGCCCAGTTTACAGCATCACGTCCTCTCTCTCTCTCTCTCACCCCCTTGCACTGATCTCCCAAAAAGCCTGCCAACAATAGCTTACAGACTCAGATGAAAGAACAACATTAATCCCAATTGGTTTACAAAGGAATACAATTCTCGTTATCAGTAAATTTTAACCCAAACAAGCTTCCAGCACTCTCTCGCAACAAAGAAGCATTCCTACTTTTAACAAAACAAAGAAGCCATTTTGATTAACATACGCAGTAACAAAGAAAGAGACCCCCCTTTACAGGTACTAACATGGATAGAAAATTGGTTGGCTGACAGGAAACAGTAGGGATTAACTGGTCCTTTTCAGAATGGCAAGTAGTAACTAGTGGGGTACCGCAAGGCTCGGTGCTCGGACCACAGCTGTTTACAATATACATTAATGATTTAGATGAAGGGATTAAAAGTAATGTTAGCAAATTTGCAGATGACACAAAGCTGGATGGCAGTGTGAAATATGAGGAAGATGTTGGGAGAATGCAGGTTGACTTGGACAGGTTGGGTGAGTGGGCAGGCAACTGCATGGCAGATGCAGTTTAATGTGAATAACTGTGAGGTTATCCACTTTGGTGGCAAGAACAGGAAGGCAGATTACTATCTGAATGGTCTCAAGCTAGGAAAAGGGGAAGTACAATGAGATCTATGTGTCCTTGTTCATCAGTCACTGGAAGTAAGCATGCAGGTACAGCAGGCAGTGAAGAAAGCTAATGGCATGTTGGCCTTCATAAGAAAGAGTTGAGTATAGGAGCAAAGAGGTCCTTCTGCAGTTGTACAGAGCCCTGGTGAGACCACACCTGGAGTATTGTGTTCAGTTTTGGTCTCCAATTTTGAGGAAGGACATTCTTGCTATTGAGGGAGTGCAGCGTAGGTTCACAAGGTTAATTCCTGGAATGGCGGGACTGTCATATGTTGAAAGATTGGAGCAACTGGGCTTGTATACACTGGAATTTAGAAGGATGAGAGGGGATCTGATTGAAACATAAGATTATTAAGGGATTGGACAGGCTAGAGGCAGGGAACATGTTCCTGATGTTGGAGGAGTCCAGAACCAGAGGTAACAGTTTAAGAATAAGGGGTAGGCAATTTAGAATGGAGTTCAGGAAAAACTTTTTCACCCAGAGAGTTGTGGATCTATGGAATGCTCTGCCTCAGAAGGCAGTGGAGGCCAATTCTCTGGATGCCTTCAAAAAAGAATTAGAGCTCTTAAAGATAGTGGAGTCAAGGGATATGGGGAGAAGGCAGGAACGGGGTACTGATTGTGGATGATCAGCCATGATCACAGTGAATGGCAGTGCTGGCTCGAAGGGCTGAATGGCCTACTCTTGCACCTATTGTTTATTCTGAGAGTGGCTTCATCATGCCAGTAGAAGAGGCCAAGGACTAACTTGCCAGAATGGGAATGAGGTTTGAAATGAAAATGGCAAAGTGGTCCCCCAGTCTACGGCTCTCACCATTTTAGAAGAGACCACATTGGGTCAATAGCCGGCTGGTGGCATCGTGGCATCAGCACTGGACTTCGGAGCAAAGGCTTCCGAGATCGAATCCAGCCGGCTCCCCTGCACGCTTTCCATCTGTGCTGGGTTGAGCGTCGAGCAAGGCAACTCGGCCTTAAAAACAAGTAAGCCTGCTTAAAAAACGCCATCATGATGGTGTCTTGATGACTCCACTTGGAGTTAAGGGCTTTCTTCTACACATTGGGGCATTAGACTACTCCAACAGATTTGTAGGTGGTGTTGCCTGACCTGGGAGGACTGTTTGGGGCCCTGAGTGGAGGTGAGGGAGGTGAACTTGCAGGTGCATCACTTCTGATTGTAGGCATAAGTGCCAGGAGGGAGATTAGTGGGGAGGGACAAATGGACAAGGAAATTGTGGAGAGGGAGTTTTCCCCCCATAGAAAGCTGGGGACAGGTAAAGATGTTTGGTGGTAGGGTCCTGTTTAAAATGGTGGAAGTTGTGCAGAATAATGTGCTGTATGCAGAGCATGCTCATGGGGTGGTAGGTGAGGATGAAAAGAACTTCATCCATGTTAAGGCAGCAGGAAAATAAGGTGAGGGTAGATGTCTGGGGGAAATGCGGGTAAAGGCAGCATCAGTGGTGGAGGAGGACATCTCTTGTGCTGGAAAGGAAATCCTCATCATGGGAACAGATGAGAAGATTAGGGAATGGCATTTTTACAGAATAGGGAGTCAGGGGTAAAGTGGTGCCTGAAAGTTTGTGAGCCCTGTAGAATTTTCTTTCAGCATAAATATGACCTAAAATGTGATTCATGTAAGTCCTGAAACTTAGGACTTGGAGAACCCAATTAAATAGATAAAACAAAAAAATATACTTGTTCATTTATTGAGAAAAGTGGTCCAATATTACTGAAGTCATGATCCAGGACTAACTGCACCACTAGGCAAGCAGCTATCTAACAACATGGAAGATTGTTCATGAATATCCTGTCCACAAAAAGGACCAATGGAATCTAACCAGTTATTGCCCCATCAGTCCACTCTCAGTCATCAGACTGAATTCTAGATGCAAGTCAAGAGTGGCTGCTCTTGATAACATGGCTGAATTTGATTGTGTGTGGTGTTGGGCTTGCTAAAACTGTGCTGCCCATCAATGGGAAAATTCTCCAATGAATAGGCTTATACCTTGAACGAAGAAAGATTGCTGGAGCTCAATCATCTCAGCTGTATGACTTTCTAGGTGTGGTGTCCTAGCTGCTTCAGTTCCCTTTCACAATATCAGGGGTGGGGGTGGGGTGGGTGTGTGTTTTTTTTCTTTCAATGATAACTAAATAAATGTGAAGAGTAGCCAGTATCTGCACCTGGACTACTTAGTGGTCAGTAACTTTGGTAGCATGAAAGTGTCGACCAATAGCCATCTTCTACAAGAGAGAATAGACAATTACCATGACATTTAATAGTAGTTTTGTTGTAGATTTCCCCCATCCTGAGCCTTGCCATTGACCAAGATCTCAACTGGACAAGCTGCTAAGAAATGACAAAAGCTGGGTATCCTGTGGTGAATGACTTGTCTAATGCCATCTTGCATTTAAATAAAATAATGCAAAGGAATACTCCCGATCTATCCAAATGAATGCGACTCAGTGAACACTTAAACTCCAGTGCATCCTGGGTATAGCAGCCTGCAGAATTTCCCCCACTACATGCACATTTTGAATGTTTTGTATGCAAACTAGAAAATTAAGTGCAGTTACCCTGATCTCATCACACCAGGAGAGATGAAGGCATCAACACCTGCATTTTCCCCTCTGAGTAACCATCATGCTATTGTGGAGAGATGCCATTTTGTCACTGGAACTCCATTGTGAGTGTATTTATTGGCTAGACTACAGCAGTTCATGAAAACGATTCACCACTAACACCTCAATAGCAATTAAGGGTAGCCTGTAGTGAGCGATAAGAGGCCTTGCCAATGATACCTACATCCCCAGTATAAAAGTACAATTGTTGTTACTTTAAATGTTCTTTTCTTTAATCATACACCATTGCAACAAGCCATTTTCCCACCATGTTCCTGCTGTTAATTGTTAATCCCATAGTCTATGCATCACTACACCTGAATGCTGTCAGAGCCACAGTGTCAGGGAATGCACTTTGAGTGAAAATGGCCCCCTTTCACATCCCCTCGAAATCTTTAATCTTATCTACTTACGATGAAGTCCTGCAGGCTATCCTATCTTTACTGGCATTAATTGTATTTGCCTCAGTCATATCCCCTCTTGATATCTGCTCTAGGGAAATGAACCCACATTTGCCTCATAACTGAAATGTTCCTTTCCAGGTAATATCCTGGTGAACCTACTCTGCATCCTCAACATCATTGCTGCACCCTTTCTGTACCTTAGGTGATCAGAACAGTGCATGTGACTTCCACTGAGGTTTGATCCATGTTTTATAAATTGGGACATAATTTCCCTATTCTTGTATTCAATGTCCTGACAGTTTGTTTCTATGCTTTACTCTAAAATGATTATAGCAGATTAATTTAACCTTTTACCATTATGTAAAATAACCCAAATTAGAAACAGTTAATAATTGAGCTGTTTTCCTTATTTCAGATGAATACTGAACATTAAATTTACATAATGTGCTTTGCTTCGATCTTATTGATTATTCAGTATAATTAACCAATATATGGAATTCCCAGTTAATTGACTTCAGACCCAGCAACTGAGATAGCTTTTTTCTACCTTTGGCTCAGGATGAAAACACATACTGTATAATTTGTAAGTCTCATTAATTTCAGATGTTTAAGGATTTGTTTCGTATTGTAGAAATGGTGTCTCAAAAATTCAGGTCCAGTTGTTTACTTTTGCAGAGAGCCTGCTGTTGGTAAACTGGAGGTAAAGGCAGATTTAGAGTACAATTTGTGGTCTGGGGATGGTCTCTACAGCTGATCATCAATAACTATTGATGGTAATTGGGTGTAGCTCTGCACACAGACAATTGAACCTGCATGTAGGATAAGGTGGGGAAATTAAACAGAACTGGTTTAAATACAGTTAAGCTCTTTTAATTACAGTGAAGGGGAAAACTCCCTGTTGTAATAAGAGGTTTCCGGAGTAATGATGCCACTAGTCATTCAGATGGCTCCACTTCATCTTGTGAAACTGTATTTTTTTCCTGTCTAATATAGCTTTATGATTGTAGTTCACATTAAAAGAGTTTTCCTGTTTTGATGAGATACATATTTTAACAAATTGGAGGACTAACTATTTTACTGAATGTGTTCACTAGTTTCGGCATAATTTACCCTCTCTTGAGGGCAGTTAGTACTTGAGGGCTTTAATAGAACATAGAAGAGTTCAGTACAGCACAGGAACAGGCCCTTCAGTCAGCAATGTTGTGCTGAACCAATTAAATTGGATAATTAAACTAATCTCTTCTGCCTACATAGTGTCCACATCCGTACATTTTCCTAACCCTCATGTGCCTATCTAAATGTATCATAAAAATCTCCTGTTTCTGCCTCTCCCACCACCCCAGGCAGCACATTCCAGACGTTTTTTTTAAAAACACTTGTCTCTCGCATCTTCTTTGAAATAACCCCTTATTACCTTAAGTGCTTATCTTCTGGTATTAGACATTTCTAATACTCCTGGAAAATGGTTATGATTATGCCTCTTGTAATATTATAAACCTCTATCAGATCTCCCCTCAGCCTGCAGTGCTCCAGGGAAAATCAAAATCAGGTTTATTATCACTGGCATGTAACAAATTTCTTAACTTAGCAACAGCAGTTCAATGTAATACATAACCTAGCAGAGAGAAAAAAAATAATAAATATAATAAGTAAATCAATTACAGCATATGTATATTGAATAGATTTTTTTTAAGTGCAAAAATGCTGTATATTTTTAAAAAAATAAAGTGAGATAGTGTCCAAAGATTCAGTGTCCATTTAGGAATTAAATGGTAGAGGGGAAGAAGCTGTTCCTGAATTGCTGAGTGTGTGCTTCAGGCTTCTGTACCTCCTACCTGATGGTAATAGTGAGAAAAGGGCATGCCCTGCATGCTGGAGGTCCTTAATAATGGATGCTGCCTTTCTGAGACACTGCTCCCTAAAGGTGATCTGGGTGCTTTGTAGGCTAGTACCCAAGATAGAGCTGACTAGATTTACTAGTCTCTACAGCTCCTTTCAGTCCTGTGCAGTAGCCCCTCCATACCAGACAGTGATGCACTCTGTCAGAATGCTCTCCATGGTACAACTATAGAAGTTTCTGAGTATATTTGTTGACATGCTGTTGTGATGGAAAATAACTGGTTCTTTGAGTCTCAACAGTAGAGGCCTGGACACACACAGTTTTAAAAATAAGGAATTTATTTACAAGGGGAAGTTGGGTCAACACAAGCAACTACAATACACAGGAAGCGGTGTGGGGACAGGGTACGGTTACACAAACAAAGAACAAGGGAAAAGCACTACAACAGCTATCCCCCTTGGATAGCTGCGGCTCCCTTACCAGGACAAATGATAGACCTTCCCAAGCATAAATCAATGCACTTACCTCCAATGTGGTGGTCTGTAAGAGAGAGTTAGCTAAGGCCAAGTCTCACCTTTTAAAGCATGGGGCTGGGTGAGATAATCCAATTAAGGTGACCAATAATTTAGGTGTGCATTGATTAGTTGGGAGGGACCAAATGTTGATTGGCATGTGGTGTGTCCTCCGACCAGCCAGGTGGCAGTGCATCTGTCACGTGGCCAGTATCTCTGCATACACATGCCAAATCTCTTCAAACTCCTAATGAAGAATAGTTGCAGTTTTGCCTACTTTATAACTATATTGATGTGTTGGGACCAGGTTAGATCCTCCAAGATCTTGACACCCAGGAACTTGAAACAACCCAAGCTTGTCCAGTGTCTCGTTATAGCATATGACTTCTAATCTAGGTAACATCCTGGTAAATTTTGTCTGTACCCTCTTCAAAGCCTTGACATCCTTCCTATAGTGGGGTGACCAGAACTGTATGCCATACTCCAGATGTGGCCTAACCAGAGTTTTATAAAGCTGCAACATAACTTCCCAACTTTTGAACTTCAGTGCCTTGACCAATAAAGGCAAGCATGCCATATGCTGAATTAACCACCCTGTCAACATGTGTAGATACTTTCAGAGAGCTATGAACTTTGACCCCAAGATCCCTCTGCTCATTATCACTTTTAAGGGTCTTGCCTTTACAATGTACTGTCTTTTTTGCATTTGACCTATCAATGTGCAGCACTTCACATTTGGCTGGGTTAAATGTCATCTGCTGTATCTCTGTCCATATCTACAGCTGATCTGTATCTTGTATTTGTTTTGTCAGTCTGCTATGATATGAATATAGTATTAATGGTAAAACTCTTAGCAGTATGGAGGATCAGAGGGACCTTGGGGTCCGAGTCCATAGGACGCTCAAAGTAGCTGCACAGGTTGACTCTGGTTAAGAAGGCATATGGTGCATTGGCCTTCATCAATCATGGGATTGAGTTTAGGAGCCAAGGGGTAACGTTGTAGCTATATAGGACCCTGGTCAGACCCCACTTGGAGTTGGTGCTCAGTTCTGGTCATCTAACTACAGGAAGGACATGGAAACTATAGAAAGGGTGCAGAAAAGAATTTACAAGGATGTTGCCTGGATTGGGGAGCATCCCTTATGAGAATATGTTGAGTGAATTCAGCCTTTTCTCCTTGGAGAGATGGAGGATGAGAGACCTGTCAGAGGTGTATAAGATGATGAGAGGCATTGATCATGTGGATGGTCAGAGGCTTTTTTCCCTGGGCTGTAATGACTAGCACGAGAAGGCACAGTTTTAACATGCTTGGAAGTAGGTACTGAGGAGATGTCGGTGGTAAGTTTTACGCAGAGAGTGGTGAGTGCATGGAATGGGCTGCCAGTGACGATGATGAAGGCGGATATGATGATGTCTTTTAAGAGACTCCTGGATAGGTACATGGAGTTTAGAAAAATAGAGGACTGTGGGTAACACCTAGGTAATTTCTACGGTAAGGACATGTTCAGCACAGCTTTGTGGGCCGAAAGGCCTGTATTGTGCTGTCTGTTTTCTATGTTTCTATGATGTCCACAACACCATCTCTCTTTGTATTATCTGTATATTTACTAAATAGCTGATTTACATTTTCATCCAGGTTATTTATATAAATGACAAAGATTATTTTGTGAATCATGTGTGGCTGAAGATGATAGACTTGGAGCTATTTTCAAGTTCTGCTGGACTCTGCATGTGACTGACTGGGATGTGAGGGCCTGGATTGTTGTTCTTGTCCTGTAAATGCTGTTTCCATGTTCTGCTGTCTGCACTCTTCAAAAGGCTTGTGGTGTGTTTGGGACAGTCCTGGGCACATCTCCATGAATAGATATTAATGTGCGCATGTTTCCTTGGGATGCTTTCTCTGCCTTCCTGATTTGTTTGCTATGATTGAGCTTAAACAGAAAAGTGTGTTTTAAGAGGAGGAAGCTAAGAAATGGAAACAGGGTGGATCATACGTTCCCTTGAAGCTGCTCTGTGGAGGTGAATCCAAAGGAAAAAGAGGGCAAAGGGAAATCAAAAGAGGAGAGGATAATCAGAAATTAGAAAATTCAATCTTTGCTTTACACTGCACAGGCAGGATATATTGGGCCTCATCGTGGTAATGGAGAAGACTGTTCAGTATGGGAGTGGAAGGGAAATTGAAACTGCATTGCAGGTGTGGCCATTGCAGACAAATGGAGGTGCTCTGCAAATCAGTCATCTGGTCTGCACTTGGTCTCAACAATGTGGGAGCACCCAATGCAATGGATGGAGGAGGTGTATGTGAATCTTTGCCTCACCTGGAAAAACTGTTCCTCTCTCAACATGCAGGGATTGAGCATGTAAGAACAAGTGTTGCACCTCCCATAGTTGTAAGGAATGTGTTGGGGATGTGCAGAAAAGGGTGTCACAGAAGGATTGGTTGCTGTGAGTGGTGGAATAGGGTGCAGAGGAGAAGATGTGGCTAGTAATCAGATCTTGTTGCACTGGAGAAAATTACAAAGGGTGATGTGCTGGGTATGGAGGCTAGTAAGATGAAAGATGAGGATTAGGGGAGCTGGGGTGAGAGCAGAAGTCTGAGAAACAGAGGAAATGCAAGGGAGTGTTCCATCAACCATGGTATAGGGGAAGCCATGAATCCAGGAGACTTTCAAGAAAGGGCTGAAAGCAGTGAATACTGCGAAGGCTATGGGCCCAGACAAAATCCCGGCAATAGTCCTGAAGACTTGTGCTCCAGAACTTGCCACGCCACTAGCCAAGCTGCTCCAATACAGCTACAACACTGGCATTTACCTCGCAAAGTCGAAAATTGCCCAGGTGTGTCCTATACACAAGAAACAACAAGTCCAGTCCAGCCAATTACAACTCTATCAGCCTACTCTCAATCATCAAAGTACAGTAATGGAAGGGGCCATCAACAGTGCTATCATGCAGCACCTACTCGTCAATGATCTGCTTATGGATGCCCAGTTTAGGTTCTGTCAAGGTCACTCAGCTCATGACCTCATCACCTCCTTGGTCCAAACATGGGCTAAAGATCTAAATACCAGAGGCGAGGTGAGAGTGATAATCCTTGACATCAAGGCAGCATTTGACAGAGTATGGCATCAAGAGCCTTTGCTAAAATGGAGTCAGTGGGAATTGGGGGGAAAACCCTGTGCTGGTTGGAATCATACCTGACACAAAGGAAGATGGTTGTGGTGATTGGAGGTCAATCATCTCATCCTCAGGTCATCACTGCAGGAGTTCTGCAAGGAAGTATCCTAGGGCCAACCATATTCTGCTGCTTCATCAATGACTGACCTTCTGTCATAAGATGGCACAGTGTTCTGCACCATTCGTGAATCCTCAGATAGTGAAGCAGTTCATACCCAAATGCGGCAGGACCTGGAAAACATCCAGTCTTGAGCTGACAAGTGGCAAGTAACGTTGGAACCACACAATGACCATCTCCACAAGAGAAGGTCTAACCATCACCCCTTGACATTCAGTGTCTCACCATCACTGAATCTCCTACTATCAACATCCTGGGGATTACCATTGACAGGAAACTTCACTAGTCTAACTATATAAACACTGTGGCTACCAGAACAGGTCAAAGGCTAGGAATCCTGTAGCATGTAACGCACCTCCTGACTCCCCAAAGCCTGTCCACCATCTACAAGGCTCAGGTCAAGAGTGTAATGGAACACTTGCCACTCGCCTGGATGAGTGCAGCTCCATCAACACTCAAGAAGCTTGTCGCCACCCAGTACAAAGCAGCCCACTTGATTGGTACACCTTCCACCAGCATCTGATCCCTCCATCGACAAACAGTTTCAGCAGTGTGTACTATCTACACAATGGCCTGCAACAACACACCGAAGTTCCTAAGGCAACACCTGCCAGACCCATGACCACTATTATCTAGAAGGATAAGAACAGTAGGTACCTGGGAACACCACCACTTCAAAATCTCCTTCCAAGTCATTCGCCATCCTGACTTTGAAACATATTACCATTCCTTCAGTGTCACTGGGTCAAAATCATGGAATTCCCTTCCTGACAGCACTGTGGGTGTACCTACAACTTGGGGACTGCAGTGGCTCAAGAAGGCAGCTCACTACCACCTTCTCAAGCCCAACTAGGGATAAGCAATAAATACTGGCTTAGCTGGTGATGCCCACATCCCATAAACGAATGAATAAATAAAAAGTTGTCTTGGAAACTGTGAAAAGGGGATAGCATTCTTGTAACAGACAGGCTGGAAAGTGATGTAATTTGGGTACCAGTGGGCTCAGTGAGTTTATTATAAATGTCTGCCTCAGTTTGTCACATTATTTGCATGGACCCTAGCTGCATGTGTCTTTTCATTGGCCATGTTGAATGGACCTTGTTCAAAACTTTAATGGCACTCCCCAACTCTTTCTGTTTTATCAACTGTTAATCAGAAGATAGTGCCTTCTTTAAGCTTTGGTCAAGCTGTTAATGTAGATTGCTATATTTTCTCTTTTTCTCATGAGATGCTGAGCTGTCAGATTTGTTCACATTAACACAGGATATGCAATATGTATATTGTAATGTGTTTAACTTGGCATTTCATTAATATACCTTTAATAGTTTTATCAAGCTATGAAAAGTATTGTTTGCTGGAAGCTTTAGGCATTTATTCATATAAACACGTACAAAAGCTGGATGAACTCAACCAGGTCAGGCAGCATCCGTTGAAATGAGCGGTTATTGACTGCTCATTTCAACAGATGCTGCCCGACCTGCTGAGTTCATCCAGCTTTTGTACGTGTTGATTTGACCACAGCATCTGCAGTATACTTTGTTTATTTATTCATATATGTGCCTGCAGTCTGCACAAAAAAATGTTTGCACTAATTCATTTTTGGATGACTTCCATTTATTGGAGGCAGACTTGCCTGCAGGTAGCTGACCCTAGACTGCTTTTGCCAGCTCTAATTTTGTGTCAGAATTGGGTCTTCCACAATTCATGATCTTGATTTCAGGTGCATTCCTTTTAATTGCTTTGATACTTAAGAATGGTGATCATAATCTTCAGAATGTTCTTCCACTCACAATCCTACCACTTGCCCAGCTATATTCCCAAAGTTTAAGTTCTTCACTGTCCCATTCCTAGCAGGACTATCTGCTGCCTCAAAGTCTTCTGAATGCACTTTTAAAATAATCACACTAAATTCCTGGTTGAAATCACTTACTAGTGTAACCTATTACACGTCTTGCACTTGTCTGTGATTTTTATACATGTCCACTACATTTTGTTCTAAGTGTTGGGAGCCCTGGGAGTATTCTACAAGCTTACCACCCTTTGGTTTGCTGATCCATTTAGTTAATTATTTGCTCTGTAGGGAAAGACTGCATGCAGTGTAATTCAGCCATACTTGGCATTTTGAATTATATTGGATTTTGCTTTAATTTAAAGTATTATTAAAGTCAGCTTTCAGATTGGCCAAAGAAACTACCTACAGTTATTCAAGATGACAAGTTTCAACAATCTTCTGTGCAAGTATTTTTGTGGAAAGTGCTTTGTTAAAGGATAAAATTGCTTAGAAAGTGGGACTGTTGAGAAGGGGACTACTTCACTGAAGATGTTGGCTCCTCTGCAGCACACATCTACTTTTGCTTTTGCTATTTATTAATTTCCACAAATTCTTGTTTAACACTTTTTTTTCTGTTAAATTCTTGCATTCTAAATATCTTAAATGGGATAATTTAGGTGCCAATAATGAACAGTTTTAGTAAGTATGCAAACTACTCCAAACTAGAAAACATACTAATCAGCTCACTGTGCTGCTTCCTTTCACCACTAATATATGCTATGGTACAAAGTTCACTTTCACAATAATATTGAAAACTTTCTCTCTGGAGTTGATGATTTGATCCTCACTTACAAGTCCCTAACCAGTTTCAGTGTTTTGTACATTGCATAGATAGGGTGAATGGGCTTATTCTTTCTCCCTAGCACTGGGAAATCTAGAACTGGACGGCATAGGTTAATGAGAGGTGAAAAATTTAGTAGAAACATGAGGAGAAACCAGATTGGTATCTGTGTGGAATGAACTGCCAGTGTGAGTGGTTGAGGCAGGTATAATAGCAAGTTTACATGACAATTGGACAGTCTCATGGATTAGAAAGATCTAGAATGTTACGGGATTAGTTTGGATTGGGCATCTTAATTGGCATGGACCAGTTGGGCAGAAGGGTTTGTTTCTATCCTGTATAACTGACTACAGGTCGACCTTCACTAATCCAACTACCTGTAATCTGGTTCCTTTGTTAATCAAGGACTGATTTCAAATTTTCCGCCCAACTATAATTTCAAATTTCCCCGGCCACTGTACCAATCTGCTGTGCATTATTTTGGTTGCGCTAGATCTGTTCATATGTTGGCCCACTCTTGTAAGCACAGACAGGCGATTCCTGCTTGTTTTCCTACATTTATTAATATCATTTGCTCTTTTTTTGGCCCCAGTTATGGTCCCAGTGAGTAAAGGAAATGCACCTCGTGCTGTGAAGTGAAAACACCGCACATTATCCATTAAGATAAGGTTGAACTCTTGAAAAAAAAACTGGACAGTGGTGTATCGGTGAAAAGCTTGTGCGAGTGTTACAACATTGGCTCTTCCACAGTGTACGATATAAAGAAACAAAGAAAAGCTGCTACATTTTTTTGCTGATAGTGGCTCAAAGAAATATGTGCATAAGAAACATAATGAAAGACTGAAGAAGTTCGGAACTAGATAAAGTGCTGTTAATGTGGTTTAATCCTCATGTAAATGAAGGTGTTGAACTATTTGGAGATATGGTGAAGGAACAAGCAAAGGTGTTTCATGAAGAACTAGGACTAGATTATGAGTGTGACTATAGTGAAGGCTGGTTTCATCAGTTCAAGCAGCATCATGGCTTACAGTTCCGTATAGTGTGTGGTGAAAAATGTTCAGCAGACAAGGAAGCAGCAGCAGAGTATTGGAAATGTACACCAAGAAGAACACTAACAACAGCAGATACAGAATCGCCAACAGGGTATAAGGCATCGAGAGAGTGTGTGACTTTGCTAGCTGTTCTAATGCTGCAGGAACCCACAGATGTAAGTTATTGGTCATTGGCAAAAGTTTACATCCCAGGGCCTTAAAAGGTATGACGCAATTTCCTGTAATTTACCTTGCTAACAAAAATGGATGGATTACAATTAGCATCACACTAGAATGGTTTGAAAATTTTGTCTCTGAAGCACGAGCTCACTGTGACTCTGTTGGCCTGCACCACAACTGTAAGAATAATGCTGGTTTTAGACAACTCTTCAACACACCCATATATGCTGCAGGATAAGCTAATCAAAGAGAGACCAAAATATATGGAACAGCTTACCTTGGAAGATATGTTCAAAAAAACTGCTAGAAAAAGTGCAACAGGGGAGCTAACACTTCAAAAATCCAGTGCCATCAACTTCTGCTCACCCAGATGTGTTGCCACCAGTCAGTTCCTGTTGTTTCACTCACTTTTCAAGATGAAGATGTTGCTGATCCTGACAACCCCACACTTGCAGACATGTAACTTTGCCTGAAGGTATATTAAACATCTCATTTTAGAGGTGGAAGTGCTCAATTTTTCTTTACAAGTTAATTCCTGTTTATTTACCTGTACCCTTTATTTTTATTTTATCTGTGCCTGTACAGAATATTACTTTATTAAAATTTCACTTGCTGCTCATTTGTTTCATTATTATCTAACTTGTACTGATTTACATGATATTTTAAAGGTATGATGAGGCGGTTAGCTATTAATGTGATCCTTCTGTAATCCGGCATTTTCACTAATCCGTCACTCTCACTAATCCGGCACTCCTCCGATCCCACTGGTGCCGGATTAGTGAAAGTCCACCTGTATTAAGTGTTGGATGACGGAAAGGGAATTGAGCCTTCCCTGCAGGCTTAGCTGGCTGTCGGATCACCATCCCTGCTCCTCTGGACCTGCAGTAGTTTGCCTGTAAGGTTGATGTTCTCAACCGAGAACATCATTTTCATTGCACTCCACATTGTACTGAAATACCTGGAGCATAAGGACACTACATCAGAATGCTTTTTATGGACTACAGTTGTGCCTTCAACACCAGACTACCCAAGAGGTTGGCTGTTGAACCACACAATCTGGGACTCAGTATCATTTGGATTCTGGACTTCCCTGCCAGTTGTACCCAGGTAGTCAGATTAGGCAAGTACATATCAACCTCCCTACTTCAAACACTGGTGCAGTGCAGGAATGTGTACTGAGCCCACTCCTTTACCCTCTTTTCACCCATGACTGAGCATCTGCCTATGACACAAACTTTGTCAAATTTGCAGACAAAACCAGTGATTGAATTAATTACAAATAACAATGGAACAACACAGAGTGGTGGTGCAGAAACTGTGAATGGTGCAATAACTATAACCTTTCACTCAATCAAAAGAAAAACATGGTTATTGATTTCAGGAAATCAAGAAGCTATGAATGAGCTATACTACTTATAAACAGTGAAGCGGTGGAAAGGATATCCAGCTTTAAATTCTTGGGGGTGAACATCACAGAGGAGCTCTCTTGGACCACCAGCACCTTCTTGATGCTTGGGAAGGCTCAGCAGTGCATATCAGGACTGCACAGAACATCATTGGGGCAAATATGGAACCAGATATGGAAACCATTTACACCTCGTGATGTCTGTGGAGGGCTCGCAAAATTGTGAAGGACTCATTCTACCCCCTGAATTACCTGCTCAACCTCCTACCATCTGGCAGGAGATGCAGAAATATCTCTGCACGGACATCCAGACTGCAAAACAACTTTTTCTACAGGGCTGTTGTACTACTAAACAATGCCTCATTTTTGAGTTGTTTGTCTTTAATTCTAACTTGGATGTCATTCTAAAAAAACTCAGACTATTTTAAATGCAGTCATTATGTTTTTAGTAATTGAATTGTCAGTATACTGTACTGTTTTGCATCAAGTGGAGCAGCACTGCAACCTCGATGTCCACAGCAATGACAATAAAGTGCTAACAAAATTCTAGATGTTACTGGTGCTGAAGTAGTTTTTAAAAAACTATTTTGAACTCCATGGAGCATGTGGGGGTCCCCCGATATCCAGGCAATCTTTTTCTTCTTTCTTTCTTTTTTTTCCCCTTTCTTTTCTTTAGATAAGGGTTAAGGGGGGGAGGGGGGAGGGTCAACATTATTTTTCTTACTATTTTATTATCACATTTATTCCTTGTAATTTCTAAAAATAAATAAATAAATAAATAAATAATCAGACCATTTTATCAATTTAAAACTTGAATTTAAAAAAATCACACTTAACATTTGACTGAATGCAATTAATTTAAAAAAAAAGGTTTTTGCTTTTAGTCATTTTTCTCCATTGAACAGAACGGAGAACCTATTGCACCAGGGTGCATGAATGTGCAGTGTTAGAGGGGTGTTTGTTGGAATTTTTGAGGAACAAACTAATGAAGGACAGGCAGATTCAGCATTGTTGTGTACATATACGAGAATCCTGAATCTAGTGGCACTTACCTGGGAAAATAATGATTCTGCATGGGAAAATGAGTGTTACACTTGTGGCTTTTGTTCTTTTAGACTTTTGCTGCTGTGTAAATACTAATTGTATGTTATAAAAGCTGCTGCTGTTGGAGTAGATTTGTTTATTGCTAACAATTCATTTTTAGAACTTTTTGCATTTTTGGGGCATTACTTTTGTGCAAATTATATCCAAGCATTTTAAAGGTCTGAGTTTATTGAGATTGATGGCACAAAGGATTTATTTTGCAGTCCAAAATCCCCAAAAAGAATCAGCCATCATTGTAATGCAAATAACCTCCAATTAAAAGCATTAGGAAATAGATCCATAATTGGATCAGAAGTAATACAGCGAGGAGCTGAAGACATAGATTGACAGTTTTTGAAAATATGCTGCCATGGACTGGTGTGCAAGGTACAAGAGTTGAGTGTAAGTGGAGAAAATTATAACATTAAATAGCAGAATTAATTTCTAAACCACTTCTATCCTTGAACAGAAGCTCAGCTGGCTTCCTACTACAAATACTTATTCTAGCAAATGGAATCCATGAACATTTTGAAAGGCACGGTCCAATCGAGGATTGTCAGCATGCTTTGTATTGGGGATAAATTCTGTCTCGCCTTCTAACTTGATAGAGCTTTTTAAGGAGAAAGGGTGTTGATGAAGGCAGGGAAATGGAAATTGCCTATATGAACTAGGTCAGGCAGCATCTAGTGGGGAAGATGTTGCAAATTTAGTCAAAAAGCAAAAGTAAGAATTGAGTAATGTTTGAGATGCCAATATTAGATAGAGCTTTTGAGGAATATGAAGGAAGCAGAAGACAACTAAACAGAAGTTCTAAAAGGGACCATGAAATCACCTTGGTGAGGAGAGGAAATTTAAAAGAATCTCAAGGTATTTTACACATGCATTAGAACCGAGGACCTCTAGGGAGAGAAGATAGGACCACTCAAGGAGAAAAAGAAATTTATGACTAGAGCAAGAGGAGAAAGCTCTTGAGTACAATGATTACATTGCATCAGTATTCACCAAGGAGGACAGTGAGATCAAGGGGTTATGCAGATATTCCAGGGCATGTTGATATCAAGAAAGGAGTTAGTTGTTGGGTCTCTTGAAGAGTATTAAGGTAGATACATCCCAGAGATCAATGGGATTTATCTTTCGTAATTGAGGCAGGCAAGAGAGGATATTGCTAGGGCCTTGACAGATCTTTGTAATGTTAGCTGCAGGTGAGGTCCCAGAGGAATGGAGAACAGCCATTTTCCTTCCTTTGTTTAATAAGGAAGTTAGAGCTATAGATCAGTGATATTTTTTCCAAGGGTAACAAAGGATATTATTGCAGAAGATACTTAGGGATAGGGTCTGCTTGTGTCTGGAAAAACACTGACTAATTGGGACTGGTCCACTTGCTTCCTGCAGGCAATGTTGTGTCCAGTTATTGAAGTTCTTACCTGAGCATAAGTGATTTGGTGTCATCTGTGGCAGTGTTATGCTTATTGTATATACAAAGCATAAATTGCCTTAGCTACTAAGTAGGTGGTCTAGGAAGAACATATGTCATTGGCAATTTTGAAATGTAGAGCCCGTTGCTGGTAGATGGTTGATGTTAGAGAACTGTCCATTTTTCTGATTCGCCTTAAGGGCAAATAAAATTGCTTTAAGTATATCAGTCAGACCACATTGAAGCACTGTTGTTAGTTCCAATGAAGTATATACCGTAGATTCTGGTTAATTGGGACACGTCAGGACCAGTACAATATTGCTCATATAAAAGACAAACTGCCATATAACTAGTAACATGTTATGTACTTAAATGAAATGCAGAATAATTTAGAACAGTATCAATACTACTAGAGTGCTATAAAACTATCAGTTCCTAATAGTTACCAGTGGAAGAATTCATCTGCTCTCTTCATTTTGATTGACAACAAAATCAGTGCAGTCATCTAGTGTAGATAATGGACTGCCTTCGTACAATTCTGTCAATGATTGCATCCTCCAAATCTTCATTTTCTTTGTAACATTCAAGATGATGTTGATACCTTCAAATTCTTTGTACAGTCGGCCCTCCTTATCCGCGAGTTCGGCATGCGCAAATTCAACCAACCGCGAATTGAGAAAACCCGGAAGTGCTCTTCCAGCACTTGTTCTAGCATGTACAGACTTTTTTTTCCCCTTGTCATTATTCCCTAAACAATGCAGTATAACAACTATTTTACATAGCATTTACATTGTATTAGGTATTATAAGTAATCTAGAGATGATTTAAAGTATATGGGAGGATGTGCGTAGGTTATCGTGGATCAGGATCGAAAAAATCAGAAGTTCTCTTACTAAGTAAGTCAGAACAGGTACATCCGGTATTTAGCATCGGTTAGTCAAACGTTTGTCTTAGTATTTAGTACGTATTTTACTTTTCTATGCATATAAAACACTTAAAGAAATTTCTCTGCCTCTGTTTTAAATGGATGCCCCACTATCCTGAGGCTGTGCCCTCTTGTCTTAGACTCTCCCACCATGGGAAACATCCCATTACCACCCTGAAGGTCCTGCTTCTTTGCTTTCTGCCTAGCTTTCTAAATTCTCTTGTTTGCTTTTCCTTCCTATGTCATTGGTACCAATATGTACCAAGACTATTGACTGTACTATTCCTTTTCCTGAAGGTCTCCCAGCTACCTGCCTCCTGCAACTTGGAAGGGTATTTCCTTGTAACTCAGATCAGTGGTCTCCACACTCTCTTGTATAAACCGAAGGTCATCAAGCTGTCCATTCTCCTAATCTAAGTCCTTCTGAAGCTTTCCTGTTTCCTCAACATTATCTGCCCTCCACCAATCTTCATATCATCTGCAAACTTGGCAACAAACCTATCTATTTCATCATCTAAATCATTGATATACGGCATAAAAAGAAGTGACCCAACATAGACCCTTGTGGAGTGACATTAAAGAGTGGAATGTCATTTACAATTTTTCTTTCCTCTGGCACCATGCCAGAGTACAATGACTTTTTGAGAGATCATTTCTAATACCTCTACCTCCTACCTCTTTCAGAACTCTACGCTGCAGTTCATTTTGTCCGGGTGGCTTGTGTACCCTTAGGTCTTTCAGCTTTTTGAGCACCTTCTCTGTTGTAATAGTAACTGCATTCACTTCTTTCCTTCACACCCTTCAACATCTGGCACACTGCTAGTGACTTCCACAGTGAAGACTGATGTAAAATGCTCATTTAGTTCATTTGCCATTATTCCTCATGCTTCATTTTCTAGTGGTCCTTTATCCACTCTCATCTCTCAATTTTTACATACTTGAAAAAGCTTTTACTATCCACTTTGATATTATTTGTTAGCTTGCTTTCATATTTCGTCTTTTCCCTTCTAATGATTCTTTTTGTTGCTCTCTGTAGGTCTTTAAAAGCTTCCCAATCCTCTATCTTCCTGGTAATTTTTCCTTTGTATGCTCTCTCTTTTATTTTTACATTAGCTTTGACTTCCCTTGTTAGCCATGATTGTACCATTTTGTCATTTCAGTATTTCTTTGTTTTGGGAATAAGTCTATCCTGTATCTTCCTCATTTTTCCTAGAAACTCACGCTGTCATCCCTGCCAGCATCTCCTTCCAGTTTACTTTGGCCAACTCTTCTTTCATACCACTAATTTCCTTTACTCCATCGAAATACTGCTACTTCAGACTTATTATCAGATTTCAAGTTGAACTTGATCATATTGTGATCACTGGCTCCTAAGGGTTCTTTTCCCTTAAGCTCCCTAATCCCCTCCAGTGCATTACATAACACGCAGTCCAGTATAGCTGATCTCCTGCTAGGCTCAATGACAAGTTACTCCTAAAAAATCATCTTGTAGGCATTCAACAGACTCTTGAGATCCTTACCAACCTGATTTTACCAATTGACCTGCATGGTGAAATTGCCCATGGTTGTCATAATGTTGCCCTTTTGAGTCGCCTTTTGTATTTCCTGGTGTAATCTGTAGTACACATCCCAGCTACAGTTTGGAGGCCTGTATATAACTGCCATCAGGGTCCTTTTACCCTTGTACTTCCTTAACACAACACAAGAATTCAATGTCTTCCGATCTTATGTCACATCTTTCTACTGATTTGATGCCATTCTTTACCAGCAGAGCCATGTCACTTCCTCTGCCTACCTCCCTATCCCTTCAATACAATGTGCAACCTTGGGCATTCAGCTCTCAACTACAACCATCCTTCAGCCACGATTCAGTGATGGCCACAACATCAAACCTGACAATCTGTAAAACTGCAACAAGGTCATCCGCCTAGTTTCTTGTACTCTGTGCATTGAGATATAAGATTGAGTACTGTATTAGCTACTCTTTTTTGATTCTGCATCCCTAATGCACTGATACTTGCCCTGCTGGCTGCAATTTTGTCCTATCGTCTGGCTGCCCTTCCTGATAGTCTGACTGCATACTAACTTTGCATTTTTTTACCATCAGTCCTATTCTATGTCCCTTCACTCCAGTTCCCACTCCCTGCTAAATTAGCTTAAACCCTCTCCAATGTGCCTGCAAGAATATTGGTCCCCCTCGGGTTCAGGTGCAACACATCTCTTTTGTACCGGTCATACCTCCCCCAGAAAAAATCCCAATGATCCAAGAACTTGAAGCCCTGCCCCCCTGCACCAGCTTCTCAGCCATGCATTTATCTGTCAAATCATCCTGTTTCCACCCTGACTAGCACGTGGCACAGGTAGCAATCCAGAAATGACTAACGGAGAGGACATGTTTCTCAGCTTTCTACCTAGCTTTCTATATTCTCTCTTCAGGACCTCTTTGGTTTTCCTTCCTGTGTTATTGGTACGTACCAATATGTACCAAGGCATTTGGCTGCTCAGCGCCCCCCTTCAAAATGCTGTGGAGATGATCCAGACATTCCTGACCCTGGCACCTGGGAGGCAATGTGCCATCTGGATGTCCAGTTCACATCCAGAGAATCTCCTGTCTGTTCCTCTGACTATTGAGTCTCCTCTATCATTATTGCTCCCTTCTCCCTCTTTCCCTTCTGCACCACGGACCCATGCTCAGTGCCTGTAATCTGGTCTCTGTGGCATTTCCTGGGAGGTGAATTCCCCCCCCCCCCACAAACAACAGTACCCCAAACTGTATATTTTTTTTGAAGGGAATGGCAACAGGGTTGATCTGTGCTAACTGCCTATTCACCATACCATTCCTTCTCTTGACAGTCACTCAGCTACCTGCCTCCTGCAACTTGGGGGTGACTTTCCTTGTAACTCAGATCTATGATCTTCTCACTCTCCCATACAAGCCAAAGGTCATCCAGTTGCTGTTCCAGATTCCTAACACAGTCTTCAAGGAGCTGCAGCTGGAAGCCCTGCACACACATGTAGTTCCCTGGGAGACTGTGGTTCTCCCAGTACTACAACATCCGGCTTGAAGAATGCACAGTGACCAGTTAAACTATACTAAATACCTTTGACACAGTAAGTAAAATGGAAACTTAACAGAAACTTACCCGGACAGCTAAAACCAGAGCCAGCACTTCTTTCGCGCCAAGGGGCCCACTCCGAACAATGGTCACCCTGCTTGTCCTCTCATTTGCTCCTCTCTTGGCTGCTCTTGCCACTGATTGGGCTGCCAGAATGACACCGAACACCTGCAAAGCTCTCCTTTTAAATGTGCACTGTCAACCTGCGAGAAGTCACCTTGCTGTGCTGCTCCTGCTGCTGATTGGGACACCAGAATCGCATCTCTGAAAGTTTAGAAATAAAAATACTTGAGTTGATAGGCACAAAATCAATAAAACTTACTCATTACATTTTCTCATGCTTGGAACGTAGATCGAAATTTTCAGTGTAGGTTAAGTCAGGCATGTTTAAAATTTTATTAATTTTGTCTTTGTGTGAAACTTGATATAATTGGTCAATAGTTCAATATGTCTTTTTTTAAACAAATTCCAAGAGGGAATAGGCATTGGTTTCTGTTCAGATTGGGATGAATGGGAGAAAATTGAAACGTGTTGCTCTGAATTTCACCTGAGCTCAGTACCAATGTCATTGGTTGGGGAATAAATCAGTTTTGTTTTAAAACTGCAATTGCTTTGCAACATCAAAAAAGTCAGTTTATTGAGATTAGATCTAAGAGATAAGTGTTGTTTGCCTTCTGCAGAGGATCGATGAAGAATACTTAATGTCCAGAATAGGTGCAGTTTTGAAAATGGTTTGGTAAGGTTAGTGGTTATAGTTGTGGAGTTTGTAGTTTGGTGGTAGTATATAAGTATGTTGGTGAAATGACAGCTGGATTTTAATGCAGGTAGATGTGCAATGGTGCATTTTGGGAGGCTTAGGGATGCGCTACTGCTGGAAGATGAGTTTAATATGATGGGTGCTCTTGGTTCAGAGTAGACATGATAGGCTAGATGGCCTGTTTCAATTTTGTAATACTCCTTTCAGACACAATGAAGGGTTTGTAAGGAGAGTAAATAAATGGTAGAGGGATTTGTCTTCACTAAAAGAAACAATAAAGGTAGTGGACGCATTATTATTCACCAGGATATAATTGAGTTAGGGTTATTAATCCTGGAATGGAAAGATTGAATTCATTCGGCCTTTATTTTCTAGTAGTCAGAATAAAGAGATAATCTCACTAAAGCATACTTTTTTTTAAAAAAAATGACTTAAATGGCTTCACAGAAAGGTTGTTTCCTCAGGCTGTAGAGTTTGGAAGCAAAGATCACATTCTCTAAATAAATAGGTAATTTATGACTGAAATGAGGATAAAATTCTTCACACTTAAGAATCTTCAGAATCCTTTTACAGATGTCTGTGACATTTAGTCATTGAGTTGTTCAAAATGGGTTGATAGACTTATGGGTATTATGGAGATGTGGGCATGGCGGAGGGAAGTGGAGTGGAACAGCCATGATCTTAACGGTTTTACAGGTTTGAGGCAAATTGTGAACAATGGTCCTCAAATGCAAGGTTTTTATTTGGATCATTTCATGCACAGGACTGAACATTGTCCACCCAAATTCCCAGTATTTTGCAGACTCTTTGGAAAACTACAGGTCATTGCTTTTTGCTGGGATGCATTTGGATTTTTTTGGATAAATTCCTTGCAGCTCAATAGCTCAATTTTCCAGAGAATGAAAAAGGTGAGCAAGCTGAAATAAACAGGAAGCTCATGTTAAGAGAGTTTGAAAGTAGTTGAATTACCTTTGTCGTTTTGAGAGTTATTTTTCTAGGATTATTTGCCATGTTTCCGAAAATTCCTGATTGAGATGAATTATGATGCAGTGGTTCCACAAAACTAGCCAAACATAAAAACCTGTGAATTTATTTACTTTCTGAAGTACTTAACCTGATTTGTTTTATTTTATAGTCCCAAAAATCCTGGATAGAGAATACTTTTACCAAGAGAGAATGTGTTTATATAATTCCAAGCTCAAAAGACCCACACAGGTAAAGAAATATCAATTTAATTATGATTTAGTTCTGAATGCACTTTTATTGTTTGGATATTAATTGTTTTCTAATATAAATATTATTTATGGTACAGATGCCAAAAAGTTATCATTTGGTATTAATTTGTGAAGGTTAAAGTGCCTTGGTTAATTTTAAATAGTTACTAAACTGCACTAGTTTTCAGTTTTGTGGAGCTACAGTGCTTTGTGATTCTTCACTATATCCATTGTCTGAAATCTTTTCAGGGCCTCATTTATTGTGTTTATTGTACAGCACAGAAACAGGCCCAGCGATGCACCATATCCCATTGTATATCGAGAAGCCTTTTACATTGTAAAGTGTATCAAGTGCTCATCTAAATACCACTTAGATGTGTGAGAGTACCTGTTTTCACAGCTCCTCAGCTAGTCAGCTCTAGATTTCAAATAGCATTTGAGTGGGAAAAAATGCTGACTGTTCTTAACTAATCTATGCCTCTCCCAAGTACAGGTTAATCCTATCTGTCAAATTGTTTTTCCTCAATAATTTCCTTATCCCTGATTTTAGGCTCATAGCGCTGTAATTGCTTGGCTGAGCCCCGTTGCCCATCTTCTGTGGCCAGAGATGTTTAGGAAACTTTTCAACTCCCAGCAAACTCCTCTGTTGACCCTTAATGCACCTTTCTCCACCTTTAAAATTCTATTTGAATGGTACAATAAAGAATCATAAGTCCTCAGCAGCCCTGTGTCCACCGTGGAGAACTTCAGGTTCCTGGGAACCACCATCTCAGCTCCATCCTGAAGAAGGCCCAGCAGTGGATGTATTTCCTGCGGCTCTTGAGGAAATACGGTCTGCCTCAGGAATTGCTGCTGCAGTTCTACACTGCAGTCATTGAGTCTGTCCTGTGCACCTCCATCATTGTGTGGTTTGGAGCCACCACCAAGCAGGATAGAACCAGACTACAGCGCACAGTGAGGACTGCCAAGCGCATCATTGGAGCCTCCCTGCCCTCTATTGTGGACCTGTACTCTTCCAGGTTGAAGAAGAGGGCGGGGAACATCATAAAGGACTCCTCCCATCCTGCGCATGGACTGTTTGATCTGCTTCCGTCTGGTAGGCGCTTCAGATCCCTCCAGACTAAGACTAATAGGCATTGGAGAAGTTTTTTCCCTACTGCGGTCACTTTGCTGAACAGTTAACTGCCGGTTAACTGTCGGCTAACTATTACTTGGATTGCACTACCTGTATGTATAATCTATATTTTCATTTATATTTATCATTATTATTGTTATGAGCAGAGAGATAACATCTGCCGGAAGTAAATTCCTTGTATGTGCATCGGTACTTGGCAATTAAAGTCTGATTCTGATTCTGATCTTGTACTTTGTCCATTTCAAGGTAATTTGTTGTAAAATTCCAGCCCCTTACCCCCTTCAAACCAGTAATTGTCCCAAGTATAAAATCCTTCTCCATAGTGAATGCAGAGGAGAACTATTCAATTGAGACCTTGTCTACATCCTTGAGCTTCATACAGATTGAAATTTGTTCCCCTTTTGAATCCTGCTCTGTTCCTTGTTGCCTCCTTACTTCAGTATTTTGTAAAGTGCTTTGGAATTTTCCTTGTTCTTGCCTTGCACAATGTGCAAGTCTTTGCCAGATTTCAGTTCTCTATACCCACAGTAAGCAACCCTTTCCTTTATCCAGAGAAGATTTCTGAGATAGCAGATCTGGAACCTAGGGAATAAACAATCTGCTGGAGGAACTCAGCAGGTCAGGCAGCATCTGTGGGAGGAAAGGAGTTAATGAATTTTTGGGCTGAAACTCTGCATCAGGAACTCTATCGACCTGAGGTATTTCTCTACCAGTGCTGTCAGACCCAAGTATTTCCATTTCCCCCCAAAAGAAAGCAAGGGTAGTTTCATAGGGTTTCTTCTCTTCCCACAATTTAACTCTCGAACCTTCAGAGGCAAATTAACATTCCTAGAACTACTTTGCTCTGGGTGTGGTCCAACAAAGGCTGGGCATTCTACCCCTGTAGATAGACACATTTCATTAATTTGTGTTCTTCATCTCTCCATAAAAATTTAGTGGTTTATGTGCAGTATGCAAATCCTCAATATTCCTGTTGCTTCTAGCTTTTTATAATTGAGATAGTACTGTTTAATATGGATAAAGTAAAAGAGAAAAGTTTGGATAAAGATAAAAAGCAAAAGATATAAAAGAGAAAAGTAAGAGTGGAGTAAAGAAAAGTCAAGTGCAAATGAGAAAAAGATTACAAGATTTTAAAAGCACAATGAGTGTAAGGGCACTTTATAGTCAATGAAAGCAAACATGCGGGTACAGCAGGCAGTGAGGAAAGCTAATGGCATGCTGGCTGTTATAACAAGAGGAATTGAGTATAGGAGTAAAGAGGTCCTTCTGCAGCTGTACAGGGCCCTGGTGAGACCCCACCTGGAGTATTCTGTGCAGTTTTGGTCTCCAAATTTGAGGAAGGACATTCTTGCTATTGAGGGAGTGCAGCGTAGGTTCACAAGGTTAATTCCCGGAATGGCGGGACTGTCATATGTTGAAAGATTGGAGTGACTGGGCTTGTATACACTGGAATTTAGAAGGATGAGGGGGATCTGATTGAAACATATAAGATTATTAAGGGATTGGACACACTGGAGGCAGGAAGCATGTTCCCACTGATGGGTGAGTCCAGAACTAGAGGCCACAGTTTAAGAATAAGGGGTAGGCCATTTAGAACAGAGATGCGGAAAAACTTTTTCACCCAGAGTGGTGGATATGTGGAATGCTCTGCCCCAGAAGGCAGTGGAGGCCAAGTCTCTGGATGCATTCAAGAGAGAGTTAGATAGAGCTCTTATAGCGAGGTCAAGGGATATGGGGAGAGGGCAGGAATGGTGTACTGATGTGTATGATCAGCCATGATCACAGTGAATGGTGGTGCTGGCTAGAAGGGCCGAATGGCCTACTCCTGCACCTACTGTATATTGTCTATTATCTAAATACCCATAGTATTCAAAATAAGGTCAGTGAACTTGTGGCACTAATCAGTACATAGGGGTATGATTTAGAGCCATTATAGAAATGTGGTTGCAGGGTGGAGAGGACTGAATTAAATATCTAAAGATGTCAGGTAATGCTGAAGGATAAGCAGGAAGATAAGGGAGGTGGGGTGGCACTTTTAATTAAGGACAAGATCAGGGTGATAGTGAGATGATATAAAATCTGAGGACTGGAATGTTGAATCCATCTGGGTAGAGATTAGGAATAGTAAAGGGAAAAAAATCACTGTTGGGAGTTGTCTGTTGGCCTCCGAATTATAACATTCCAGTGACACAGGCAATAAACAGAAATATCTGAGGCATGTAAGAATGAAACAGCAGTTATTGTGGGGGGCTTTAACTTGCACGTCTTCCTGCTGTGGTCTCTCCTAGGTTATGTATAATTGCAGTAACACTTTACTCCTGTCTTACTTCTGGGTTTCATTTTTGCATTCTATTACTTGATAGTACTGATCTATTGGCTTTAAAATATTGATGTATCTGAAAAATCTATTCTTAATGGAAAGATTACAATCTATGGAGCGATTATTTTGTTTGTGTTAACTGAGATCAGATAAGTCAGTGCTGCTAATTTATTGCTATTGTCAAACACCCTCATTATTTGTTTTTTTGCAACTGCAAAATATTTCACTGTATTACTTCTGATTTCAGATGTCTTCCAGGATGTCAGATATGTCAGCAGTTGGTCAGGTAAATTTTATTTTAATGGCACCTTTTGAGAACTTTAAAACAGTGGGGCTCTGCTGTGGATCTGCACAGCAAGCAGACCACTCTCCTAATTTGAGTACAGTTAATTGATTTTAAATCTTCAATAACAGTTAATGTGATCTATCCTATGGCTAGGAAGCATTAAAAGACCTTTACTGTCCTGTATGCCTGTACCAGCTATCCTGTTTGGTCCAGCCAAATGGTTACATAAATTTCTCCATTTCTTGGAGTAGATCATTGTATTCCATTGTTTCATTACTTTTTTAAACTTTCCCAAATTAGAGCAGTTGCAATGCTTGAGAAGATGCTAATGACCTTCATTGATATATTTCACTTGCTCTTGGGTGTGGGTGGGTGGGTGGTGCATGAGGGAGGATCGTGTAATGGTAGCAGTTACGTACCTCAGAAATGCCACAAAGACCAGTATGCTGGATTTGAGAATAAGATTTGGAACCCTTGTTCCTGAGTGTATATGTCATCACATTTAAGCAAAACATTCAGGCTGTCTTAGTAGATAACATGAATTGTTATTTTCATTTGAGCATACCAGCTTCTAAATGCAGTGCTGAAAATTGTACTTAAACCAAATATATTGATTAATGATGATGATTAATAACAATAGCTATTCTTAGGAAGTGTGAAGTCCTGTGTTTTTCCACAAATATTTATAAACTTCTGTCTCCTTGTTTTTCATAATGTTAAAGTCAGTATTTTTCTTGCAGAAACCTTTACATCCATTACATATTGAGTGTTTACAACCTATTAGTTTCTTAGATTGTACATTTTGGCAAAGTGTTGCCCTACTTGCTATTTGCATGTAATTTGAGCAATGTTAAACAGCTAGGTGTCCTTTATATTTATTCTGCTCTATTTGACATTTATAAAGGTGAACTGCATGCTTAAATTTGTATGTAATTCTGTGTTTGGTAAATTGATTACTCCATCTTATTAAAATTGCAATTAAACAGTGTGACCTTGCATTAAGACAAGCCATTAGTACTTTACGACTTGAAGAGTGCTGGCTCAATAACCAACTTAGCACAGTTTAACAAAGAAAGGGTGATAAAGTTGTATTTGGCATGTGGAAGCTGCTTGAATTTCTGGCAGTCAACCACACTGAGTCTGTGGGAATAGTCACTTCACATGAACAGTACTAGAAAGCTCTTTACTGTTAATTTGAAAGGCACCCATTTATCTGGTGCCCTTCACGATCTGTGGAGAAGGACGTAGGTATGAGTTAATTGGTGAAAGGATTGGAGAAGTTGAAGAAACTTTATTTGATTTAACAGATATAAGGATTAAGCCTGGTTTGAATGGGTGGTAGAGAAGATTGTGCTGATTGTGCTGTCCTGGCTGATTTTGAAGAATGCTGACCTTTCATTGGCATCAGTAGAAGAGGTCAGGTGGTAGCTTTAGTGCTGAAAATAATCTGATTCCATGACGTTATGAGAAGTGCTTTAAAGCCAGTGAGGTGTTTCTTTTGAGTTCACATTTACCTTGGCACCCTTCCACGTAATTTTATCAATGAAGCATATTCCCTTTTGTAAAAGTATAAACTCTGTTTTGAGCATTTATCCCAATCCATTTGGAGTATAGAATAGTACAAGCCCTTCGGACCACTATGCTGTACCAAAAACTGTAAATCTCCATCATCAATCTAAGACTTCCTCCCTACACAGACCATAACCCTCCATTTTTCTTGCATCCATGTGCCTTAAGAGTTTTAAATATCCCTATTTTGTCAAACTCTACCCCCATCCCCACCATTGCACTCGCCTCAGAAACAAAACTGTCTCTGGTATCTCCACTAAATTTATCCTCCTCCTTCCCCACCCCCCCGCACTGATCTCATGCCTCCTGACTTTCTAGATGAGCATGCCTTGTGGAACCTTGTTAAACACCTTACTAAAATCTGTGCTCGCCCTGCCCAGCCACTGCTCTACACATCAATGTTTTGTCATATTCTCAAAACACAATCACCTGCCCCTCACAAGACCATGCTGACTATCTCTAATAAGACTGTTTTTCCAAATGATTATAAATCTGGTCCCTAAGGATCCTCTCCAATAATTAATTTGCCTGTCATTGACATAAGGCTATAATTCCAGGGTTATCCTTGTTGCCTTTCTTGAACAATCCGTTAATGACTGCTGTGGCCAGTGAGGATGCAAAGGTCATCATCAGTTTCCTTTTTTGTGTTTCCTGTAGTAATCTGGCCTATATCTCATCTGGCCCTGGAGCTTATCAATGTTAATACTTTCAGAAGCCACAACATTACCTCTTAACTCCACATGCTCCAGCACATCAGCCTATTTTACACTAACTGTACATTCTTAGTCCTGCTCCTTAGTGAAGCAAAGCATTAAGGGCCTCCCCTATCTTCTCTGATTCTGGGCATGGGTTTCCTCTTTTTTCCCTGAATGATCCTATTTTTATGTGCATGTAGAATGCTTTGGGTTTTACTTTAATCCTGCTCATTGAGACCTCTCATGTCCCCTCCTAACACTCTGAAGTCCCTTCTTAAGCTCCTTCATGACTATATTTTTATAATTAAGAACCCTGCCTTATTTTTTGTGTCCTAAACTTAAGGTTCTTTGATTATTGGGATTTCTTTTGGGGGAGGTATGACCTGTACAAAAGAGATTGGTTGCTCTTGAACCCAGGGAGACCAATATTCTCATGGTGAGGTTTGTTAGAGCTGTTGGGAACAGTTTAACCTAATTTGACGGGTGTGGGAACCGGAATGAAGGGATTCAGGATAGAATGGTAAAAATGCAAAGATAGCATACAGTCAGATTTCAGGAAGGGCATGCAGATAATAGGACAAAATTGCAACCAGCAGGGTGAGTACCAGTGTATTAGGGATGCAAAATTAAAAAGGGTAGCAAATACAGCACTGTGTTATATCCCAGCATTATATCTCAATGCATGGATTATAAGAAATAGTTGCACTATTATAGACTGTCAGGTATGATGTGGCCATCACTGAATTGTGACTAAAGGATGGTTGTAGATGGGAGCTGAATGTCCAAGGTTAAACATTGTATCAGAGGGATAGGAAGATGAGCAGAGGGGTTGGCTTGGCTGTGCTGGTAAAGAATGGTATCAAATCAGTAAAAAGATGTGACATAGAATCAGAAGATTTTGAATCCTTGTGGGTTATGTTAAGAAACTGCGAGGGTAAAAGAACCCTGATGGCAGTTGTATACCTCCAGGAAATGGAAAAGGCGAGTCAAAAGAGCAATGTTATGATAGTCATGGGAGATTTTAACATGCAGGTTGATTGGGGAAAAGCAGGTTGGTAATGGATCTTGGGAGAGTGAATTTGTTGAATGCTTAAGAGATAGCTCTTTAGAGCAGTTTTGTCATTGAGCCTACTCGGGGATCAGCTATACTGGTCAGCTTAATGCATGGGTGTTATGTAATGAACCAGAGGCGATTTGGGAGCTTAAGGGAAAAGAACCCTTAGGAACTAGTGTTCCAATATGATTGAATTCAACTTGAAAGTTGATAGTGAGAAAGTAAAAGTCTAACATAGCAATATTTCAGTGGAGTAAAGGAAATTACGGTGTTATGGGAGAGGAGTTGGTGAAAGTTGGAAGGAGCTGCTGGGAGGGATGACAGAGCAGCAATGGTGTGAGTTTCTGGGGGAAATGAGGAAGGTGCAGGACAAATGTATTCCAAAAACAAAGAAATACTCAAATGGCAAAATAATACAACCGTGGCTGACAAGGGAAGTTAAAGCTAATGTAAAAGCAAAAAAAGAGGGCATGTGACAAAACAAAAAGTAGTGGGAAGATAGAGGACTGGGAAGTTTTAAAAAACCTGCAGAGAGCAAGTAAAAGAATAATAAGGGTAAAAGATGAACTATGAAAGCAAGCTAGCAAACAATATCAGTGGATGGTAAAAGCTTTTTTCAAGTATGTAAGAATAAATGAGAGATGAATGGATATAGGACCACTAGAAAGTGAGGTTAGATAAATAATAACAGGAGACCTGGAGATGGTAGATGAAATCAATGAGTATTTTGCATCAGTATTCACTGTGGTAGACACCAGCGATGTGCCGGATGTTGTAGTGTGTGAAGGAAGAGAAGTGATTGCTGTTGCTATTACAAGGGAGAAGGTGCTCAAAAAAGCTGAAAGACCTAAGGGTACGTAAGTCACTCGGACCAAATGAAATGCACCCTAGGGTTCTGAAAGAGGTAGCATTAGAAATTGTGGAGGCATTAGCAGTGACCTTTCAGAAATCCTTGGACTCTGGCATGGTGCCAGAGGACTAGAAAATTGCAAATGTCACTCCACTCTCTAAGAAAGGAGGAAAGCAGGAGAAAGCAAACTACAGACCAGCTAGCCTGCCCTCAGTGGTTGGGAAGATGTTGGAGTCAATTGTGAAGGATGAGGTGATGGAGTACTTGGTGACATAGGACAAGATAGTAGTACAAAGTCAGCATGGTTTCTTTGAGGGAAAATCTTGCCTGACAAACCTGTTGGAATTTTTTTGAGGCAATTACAAGTAGGATAGATAAAGGGGTTGCAGTGGATATTGTATATTTGGACTTTCAGAAGGTCTTTGACAAGGTGCCACACATGAGGCTGCATACCAAGTTAAGAGCCCATGGTATTCCAGGAAAGTTACTGACATGGTTAGAGCATTGGCTGATTGGTAGGAGGCAGCGAGTGGAAATAAAAGGATCCTTTTCTGGTTGGCTGCCAGTGACTAGTGGCGTTCTGCAGGGATCGGTGTTGAAACCACTTTTTATGCTGTATATAAATGATTTAGATGATGAAATAGATGGCTTTGTGGCCATGTTTGCAGATGCTATGAATATTGATTGAGGGGCAGATAGTGTTGCGGAAACAGGTAGGATGCAGAAGGACCTTAGACAGATTAGGAGAATGGGCAAGAGAGTGACCAATGAAATACAATGTTGGAAAATGCATTGTCATGCACTTTGTTAGTAGAAATAAATGTGCGGACTATTTTCTAAAATGGAGAAAATCCAGGAATCTGAGATGCAAAGGGACTTGGGAGTCCTTGTGCAGACATTCTAAAAGTTAACTTGCAGGTAGAGTTGGTGGTGAGGAAGGCAAATGCAATGTTAGCATTCATTTCAAGAGGTACAGGAGCAGGGATGTGATGCTGAGGCTTTATAAGGCATGGGTGAGGCCTCACCTTGAGTACTGTGAACAGTTTTGGATTCCTCATCTAAGAAAAGATGTGCTGGCATTGGAGAGGGTCCAGAGGTGGTTCACAAGGATGATTCCGGAATGAAAGGGTTATCATACGAGGAATGTTTGATCGCTCTGTGTCTGTACTTCCTGGAATTTAAAACGATGAGAGGGATCTCATTGAGACCTTTTGAATGTTGAAAGGCCTATATAGAGTAGATGTGGAAAGGATGTTTTCCATGGTGGGGGAATCTAGGACAAGAGGGCTGTCTCAGGATAGAGGGGCGTTCATTTAAAACAGAAATATCTTCAGCCAGATGGTGGCGAATATGTGGAATTCGTTACCACATGCAGCTTTGGAGGCTAGGTCACTGGGTGTATTTAAGGCAGAGATTGATAGGTTCTTGATTGGACATGATATCAGAGGTTACTGGGAGAAGGCCGTGGAATGGGATTGAGGAGGGAAAAGGGGATCAGCCATGATTGAATTGCGGAATAGACTAAATGGACTAATTCTGCTCCTATGTTTTATGGTCTAAACCTTAAGTATGCCACCTCCTTCTTCTTGATGAGATGGTCCACCTCTCTTGCCAACCATGGTTCCTTTACCCTACCATCCTTTCCCTGTCTCAGTGGGACAGAGAAACCCCGTGCACGGGGAACCCCGTGCACTGTAAGTGGTCCTGAAACAACCTCTACATTTCCATTGTGCTTTTCCCTGCATGCACGTATTTGCAATTTATACTCCCAAGTTCCTGCCTAATAGCATCATCATTCAGCTCTTCTAATTAAATACTTTCCCATATTGTCTGCTCCTATCTTTTAACATAGCTATGCTAAAGGTCAACAAGTTGTTGTAATTGCAGACATCCCACCTCTCCCAGAAGTTCCAGGAGTCTGCCACATATTGATAGCGGCTCCCTGACGCCCACAAATTATATACAATATCCTGGAAATCGATTATTTTTTGGGAGAGGGAGAGGAAAAGCAAGAAGGAGCATCCTGATTGGTCTCTCTCCATGCTAAGTAGACCTATCAGTTTTCTCAGTGGGCGGGCTTTACAGTCGACCTCAAGAATAATGACAGTGTTGCTTGCTGCACTGTTTGGAGCAGTGACTTTTCTATTGCCCATGGTGGGCTAAAATGTAAAAGACATGTTGAGCTGAGTTTAACAGGTGTCATTGTTCATTAGCATAGCTAACAATATTTAAACTAGCTGGCTAGCTACTAAGAAGCTACTCTATTGATGTCCTACATGATGAGGCCAAACTCCCTGTAGACTTGCTTAAAGTTGTAATAGAATAAAAAAAACGACTCCATGATAATATAAGTACATATCTTAATGTCACATTTTCTGCGTATACCCAACTTGGGTTACAGATCAGACAAAATCACTAAACAAAGTATTACATACACCCTTAGAGGTTGACTTGGAGGGGGGGGTGGAGATATGGATTTGTTGGGGGGAGGGGCGGGGTGCTACCTCCCTGAAATGAGTTTTTGCAGGGTGGGATGTCTGTAATTGTCTCTGAAATACTAACCCACTGAGAGATCTGTTGCCTTTCTGGGTTCGTTGCCTGGTACCAGATCCAGTATGGCCTCTCCTCCAGTTAGCCTGGCCAAAAACTGTCAGGAATCCTTCCTGGACACACCTAATAAACTCTGCCCTATCTAAACATTTTGTGTTAAGGAGATACCAGCCAATATTAAAGGAGTTTAAGCCACCCATGACAGCAACCCTGAAATATTTTTCCAAAATCTGCCTACTTACCTGCTTCTCAATATCCTAGTGGCCTATAGAATACTAATGAAGTGATTGCTGCCTTCCTGCTTTTGACTTCTGCCCACACTGGCCCAGAAGATGATCCCACTGTGATGCCCTCCCTTTCTGTGGCAGTGATTCTGTCTCTGATTTAGCAATTCCCCTCCTTTCCTCCCATCCCACCTCTTTCCCTATCCCTTTTTGAGTCTTCCAAAACCTGGAGCATCAAGCAGTTTCTCAGTATTTTTCCTATATTCATATATATTTTTTATGTATCATATACATAATGCTTTCTAGATCATTTGTGTGTCAAAACAAGGAGTAATCTAACCAATGGTTCTAATTTGTTCACATCAATATGCATTGAATTGCACTTGCCATCTTCTTGCCTTTTAACCTGTGAATATGCAGTTGTCAGCTTGTTCTTCACTCTAAGTGCCCAATGCATTTTGTGACCAACATAATGTTAAGCATTCAAGGTAATTATCCAAATAAGTGAGGCTGAACTTTCCAAATCTAGCTCAAGTTAAATGGGATAATAGATAATATTTGAGGGAAACTAAATTCACTTATTATTTGTTACATAACTGTTTTAAGAATTTGATGCAAGGCCCTTTGCATGCCAGGAGCTCTACTTGTTGGGCTTTGCCTACTGTATTTAAATTCAATGTTAGCACTTAGATGGGTGGTAAAGATCCATATGCTAATTGCTGTAGGGAATTGTTCCCTTTCAGTGAAACTGTCATATTTAATTCTGCTGAAATAGATATTTTCCACATTTTGGCTGTTTCAATAAACATTTTCTCCTTTGCTTTAGTGTGCAAATACTATTTGTTGATCCATGGACAAATCTATATGCTGTACTTTCTGAGCCAAAACCCATCTGCTTCCTCATTTCAGGTGTTGCTGTGGTCGACTGGTCCGGCAACATCTTGGCTTCACTGCAAGTCTGGCAATGAAATATTCCGAAGTAAAATTGGGTGAGACTACAAATTTGGAGAAAGAGGAATGGTCAGTGGAGAAACACACAAATGAGAGCCCAACAGATGCTTATGGGGTTATTAATTTTCAGGGAGGCTCACATTCTTACAGGGCCAAGGTTTGTAAAATTAGATTTTTTTGCATGTGTTAAAATAATCCGGAGAGTTAATACAAGGATTAACAAGAGGTGTATTAATGACTTGCCCAATGTGATTTCTAGAGACAAAGCTTCATTTAGAAACCAAAGGATGTTGCTGCCAAGTTCCTCAGTTATTGAGTACTGTATGTAAATGACATTTATTATTTTTAACCTAAAAACTGAAAAGCTACATAACAAAGTTTAACTTTTCTTATCCAGTCAAAGGGTGTTGGTTCTGTTCTTTCATTTGACCAATTTGGGAAAGCCTTAAAATATAGTGTAACTTTTATAGTCATAGAATCGCACAACACAGATACAGGCCCTTAGCCCTAACTGGTCGTAGCCCTATTCACAGGACAATTTACAATTACTGTTTAACCTACTAACCGGTCTTGGTCTATGGAGATAAACTGGAGCACCCAGAGGAAACCCGTGCACTCCATGGGGAAGGCCGTACAAACTCCTTGCGTTCAGGATTGAACTCAGAGCTCTGAAGCCCTGGGCTAACTGCTGCACTACCGTGGTACCCCACAGGACATTGTGTAGAGAGAAACGATTATAGTGTAATTGATCAAGGCTGCCACATGAAGTGCTAATATAGCATGTGAGTTCTGTACTTCCAGTGGAAATCTGTAGAGGTCAGAATTTTAAATACATTTTCCCCTCATATGGGATTCATGCATGACTGATAAAGATCTGTATTATTTTGGTGCAGTTTGTGCGGTTATCCTATGACACTAAACCTGAAGCTGTTTTACGACTGATGCTGAAGGAATGGCAGATGGAGCTGCCTAAGCTCGTCATATCTGTGCATGGAGGAATGCAGAACTTTGAACTCCATCCACGCATTAAGCAAGTTGTTGGAAAAGGCTTGATCAAGGCAGCAGTGACCACAGGGGCTTGGATTCTAACTGGAGGAGTGAATGCAGGTATGCCTTGCCAAGTGGTTGAATCACAACTTGGTTGTTCACCAGCAATGACTTTCTGTACCATTCTCAACTTGTGTGCCGCTTGTCATTAATCTACATTTAGAACATAGTATCTGGAACAGGAACAGGCCCTTTGGCCCACAATATTGTGCTGAACCAGTTAAATTGCTAATCAAATGGTTAACTAAACTAATCCTTAATGTCTGCACCATGTCCATATCCTTTCATTTTCCTCACTTCAATGTGCCTCTTAAGTATGTGCCTTCAGTACCATAACAGGCAGTGCATTCTAGGCACCAGTCCACTCGTATATCTTTCTAAAAAAAAACTTGCCTCTCTCATCTCCTTAGAGCATATATGTCAAACTCAAGACCCGCGGTGGAATTATCTTTGGCCCGCGAGATAATATCTAATTACTATTAAAGCTGGCCCCAGTAATTGAAGCGCCTATGGCGTATGATATGGCTAATGCTGAGTTTATTCAGGTACCAGGTTTTCAGGGTTTTTAGTGTTTATTCAGCAGTCTTCTTCATAAGAAACGGAATTTGTAAAGTGAAACACTTTGTAGTTATAGCAGAGACTGAGACACATGAGAGCAGGCTGAAAAAACGGAGGCAACGAAAGCTGCGTTCGCACGCGTCCGACTGATCCGGCCCGCATGAAGCTGCATTTTGCTCAATCCGGCCCGTGACCTAAAATGAGTTTGACACCCCTGCCTTAGAGATTTTCTCCCCCTCACTATAAGATCATGCCCTCTGGTATTAAACATTTTAACTGCTGGAAAAAGATGCTGTCTGTACAGGTAATACCCGAGTTACGAACGTCCAACTTAAGGACAACTCGTACTTACGAACCAAGGAAGGAGAACACTGTCGGCCATTTTAAGTCAGAACGCGACACCGTCCGCCATTTTAAGTCGGATCACGGCGCCGTCTGCCATTTTAAGTTGTTGCCGTTGACACAGTGTTGAGTGTTTAACTTTGTATTTGGCTTAAATTTTCCTTAGTAAGATTCACCCTGACCCTGCCCCCACCCCTGTTCCGGTCGGCTGGTGATGCGTGAGATCAGTGCCAGGCTTGAGTTCGATCCAGTGACAGACCGCTCCCGTGCCCAGTTGA
The DNA here is from genome assembly GCF_048418815.1 of Hemitrygon akajei. Classification (NCBI taxonomy): domain Eukaryota; kingdom Metazoa; phylum Chordata; class Chondrichthyes; order Myliobatiformes; family Dasyatidae; genus Hemitrygon; species Hemitrygon akajei. Next base: position 43,728,969 of record NC_133153.1, read on the forward strand.
TGTCGATCCAGTGACTCCAGTACCATCCATGCCGGGTTGATGTCGAGCTCGAAACTCGACATCGTAAAAAAAAACAACACTGCCACCTCCAGTTTAAATTCCCACGTGGAATATTGTGGAGGATCAAATACCCAAACCCAGCACAGCCCCCACTTGTCCCATTTAGCCTGTCTTAGTGCGGTGGTCCTTAGGACCCGGCGCAGCTCAGGACCCGCCGCCCACAGTGTTTCTGTTCCATTGACTGGAAGCAATTGCAATTGAAAATAAAGTGGAAATAATAAAGCGTTTGGAAAGAGGTGAAATGCCATCGGTCATCGGAAAATTGTTAGGCTACAGTCGGTCAACGATCGGAACAATTTTAAAGGACAGCGGATAAAGTGAGAATAATGGAGCACGTGAAAGGCCCTGCCCCGATGAAAGCCACAATTATTACTAAGCAATGCAGTGGTTTAATTATTGGAATACATACGTTTCTTAAGTGTTTTATATGCATAGAAAGGTAAAATATATACTATATACTAAGATAAACGTTTGACGAACTGACGCTAAATAATACCAGATGTACTTGTTCTGACTTGTGTACAAATCCAACTTAAAGACGGACTCAGGAATGGAACTCGTTCGTAACCCGGGGATTGCCTGTATACTCTTATCATTGCCACTCATAATCTTATAAACATCTAACAGATCTCCCCTCAGTGTCTGCCGCTGCAGAGAAAACAACCCAACTTTGTCCAACCTCTCTATAGCATATGCCCTTTAACCCAAGCAGCATCCTAGTAAGCCTCTACAAAGCCTCAACATCTTTCCCACAATGTGGTGACCAGAACTGTGTGCAATACCCCAGATACAACCTAACTAGAGTTTTATAAAGCTTCAATAGAGCAGAACAATAGCTGAATTGCGAGAGACATTTATCTGAAGAGATAAGTCAGATCTCTTAACAAAACTGGATGCACTAGCTTTGATTTAAAGATGCATATTACAGAACTGACATACCCATTCTCTGCAAACATTGTAGCAAAAAGTCACTTGAGTCGCTGATTGTTGGTTATTCCTACCTCTTGCCTTTCTGTACAAGTCCATGATGGTCTGGTGAAACACTTACACATGCAGTAAAATTGTTCCCTCCTGGACATCATTGGACTCGATGCTTCTGATATAATTATCCTGAACTAAGAAGGGGAAACTGACCCAACCTGAAGCTGATTTCTTCTAATCTAGTGTACTGTGTCACCATTCAGCCTGTTCTATATGCACAGGGTCCTCATTATCACCCATAGAACATTACAGCACAGAAAACAGGCCTTTTGGCCCTTCTTGGCTGTGCCGAACCATTTTTCTGCCTAGTCCCACTGACCTGCACCTAGACCATATCCCTCCCTACCCCTCTCATCCATGTACCTGTCCAAGTTTTTCTTAAATGTTAAAAGTGAGCCTGCATTCCCCACTTCAACTGGCAGCTCATTCCACACTCCCACCACTCTGTGTGAAGAAGCCCTCCCCCCCATGTTCCCTTTAAACTTTTCCCCCTTCACCCTTAACCCATGTCCTCTGGTTGTTTTCTCTCCTGGCCTCAGTGGAAAAAGTCTGCTTGTATTCACTCTATCTATACCCATCATAATTTTATACAGCTCTATCAAATCTGTCCTTATTCTTCGATGCTCCAGGGAATAAAGTCCTAACCTATTCAACCTTTCTCTGTAACTCAGTTTCTCAAGTCCCAGCAACATCCTTGTAAACCTTCTCTGCACTCTTTCAACCTTATTAATATCCTTCCTGTAATTTGGTGACCAAAACTGCACACAGTACTCTAAATTCGGCCTCACCAATGTCTTATACAACTTCACCATAACATTCCAACTGTTATACTCAGTACTTTGATTTATAAAGGCCAATGTGCCAGAAGCTCTCTTTATGACCCTATCTACCTGTGATGCTACTTTTAGGGAATTATGTATCTGTATTCCCAGATCCTTCTGTTCTACTGCACTCCTCAGTGTCCTACCATTTACCTTGTATGTTCTACCTTGGTTTGCGCTTCCAAAGTGCAACACCTCACACTTGTCTGCATTAAACTCCATCTGCCATTTGTCAGCCCATTTTTCCAGCTGGTCCAAATCCCTCTGCAAGCTTTGAAAACTTACCTCACTGTCCACTACACCTCCAATCTTTGTATCATCAGCAGATTTGCTGATCCAATTCAGCACATTATCATTGATATAGATGTCAAATAACAATGGACCCAGCACTGATTCCTGTGACACACCACTAGTCACAGGCCTCCACTCAGAGAAGCAATCCTCCACTACCACTGTCTGACTTCTCCCATTGAGCCAATGTCTAATCCAGTTTACTACCTCACCATGTATATCTAGCGACTGAATCTTCCTAACTTATCTCTCATGCCGCGACCTTGTCAAAGGCCTTACTGAAGTCCATGTGGACAACATCCACTGCCTTCCCTTCATCCACTTTCTTGGTAACCTCCTCGATAAACTCTAATAGATTGATTAAACATGACCTACCACGTACAAAGCCATGCTGACTTTTTCTAATAAGGCCCTGTCTATCCAAATACTTGTAGATCCTATCTCTTAGTACTCCTTCCAATAATTTACCTACTACTGATGTCAAACTTACCGACCTATAATTTCCCGGATTACTTTTAGAGCCTTTTTTTTTTAAAAAGAGAAAGTCTCTTTATTTCGAATTATCGTTTCTTTTTACATTTCTGTGGTTTGGATGCAGGGTTCTTTTTGTTTTTATTTATGTTCTTGACATTGTGCGTTTCATAATACCGGACACAAACCTTCTTTGAGTGCTGCAAACGGTCCAGCCTTTGCCTCTGTTTAGATGAAAGTTTGGGAGGAGGTTCCTCATCCTCTAATTCATTTTGAGCTTTTCTTTTTCTTCTTCTGCCACCATTTTCTGTAGATTCCTGTGTCTGATCAGATGTCTTTTCGTTTATTTGTGTGAGTAATTTTGTGGTAAGCCCCTTCGGAATTCTTATAGCTGAGAATCTCTTTGCTTTGGCTTTATCCAAGAACTTTTTGTACTTCGCAATCTTTTCATCTAAATCCCGCAGTGTCTGTTTTGGCTTGTCCACACATTGGTGATTATTCTCCTGAAGTTTATTTAGTTCAGCACCAGTTGATTCGTTCCCATCACTATCTTCGTTACCCTGCTCTTCCTCCTCTTTCTCTTCTTCATCCAAAATGTCTTCATCTTCAGAAATGTTCACAGGTAGAACGTCTGCCTCAGAAAATTCAGGCACCACGTTGATTTTCCCAAAGTTTTGCCTTATGTGTGCAACTATTTGTGGCACTATTGGATTTTCAGCTTTTTCATGTTCTTTTTTAACAATCACTGTTTCTGATGACCCTTTCACTTGATCAGATTTGTTTGGCTCTTTTTCCACTTTTAACATAGTCAGTGGCTGAGAGTCGCCTTCAGCATCTGGTGGCTTAACATAAAAAGGTATTCACCCTCTTTGCCAATCATTCAGAACCATTTTGGCCACAGTTTGTATGTCAGGCTCTCCACCCTTCAAAAGCTTTCCTGTTCTGAACGCAAACTTCTCTAAGAAATCAACTGGATCGCTCCAGCAATCTATTTTGTAGGTCCTGCTGATATATTCTGCTTTAGCTCTTTCCAGCACAGCGGCAATATCTTTTAGAGCCTTTTTTAAACAACTGAACAACATGAGCTATCCTCCAATCCTCCGGCACCTCACCCGTAGATACCGACATTTTAAATAAGTCTGCCAAGGCCCTGCAATTTCAACACTAGTCTCCTTCAAGGTCCGAGGGAATACTCTGTCAGGTCCTGGTGATTTATCTACTCTTTGCCTCAAGACAGCAAGCACCACTTCCTCTTTAATTTGTATAGGTTCCATGAGCTCACTACTTGTTTGCCTTATTTCCATAGACTCCTTGCCAGTTTCCTTAGTAAATACAGATGCAAAAAAAACATTTAACCCCACTAGAGATTTTGACCAAAAGACATGGATACCATTAAGGAATATTCCTTTGTACCCAAATTCCCTCCCAAATAAAGTTAAATATGCTGTATAATCTTCTAAAAGCATGGACACATTAATGAATATTTTAGTGTTCAAGTACATGAAAGAAAGAGACTACTTCCATTGAAACATGGTTTTGAAAATGCAAGTTGCATCTGTGCTCTGATACCTCTGTCAGAACATGGTTTAGCAGTAAGCCACTTAACCTGGTCTGCAAACTGCTTTATTGAGGCAGTGATTTGTTTCCTGATGCACGTGTGTATACAGACATCAAGGCCCTCCATTGGTCGGGGTAAACCTAGCTGATACAGAGAGCAAGCTGTTGCCCATGCAGTAGGCTCCCCCTCTCTGCGCAGCTAATGAATCCAAAGGAATAGCAGAGACTGGCATTGGTGCCAGTTCGGCACCAGTCGCATCACAGGAGTTGCCAGACAACGTTGAACTCAATGTAGGTCTGCCTGCGGATTCCAGCTCAGCATCGGATACAGACAATTATTTTTTTTTAAAAAACAAAAGGAGCCTGTGGCTAACTACATGAGCATGTTCAGTGTTCAGAAAGTCCAAACTAAATTTATTACAGTGCATATGTGTATAACTATGTACTATCTTGAGATTGATTTTTCTTGCAAACATTTACATGGAAAAATACAATAGAATTTTCTGAAAATCTATACATGGACAAAGGCTGAGAACTCACAATGGGCAAAAGAAATAAATTGCCAATATAAATAATATAGAGAACATGAGTTGCAAAGATCCCTTGAAACTAAGTCTATGGATGGTAGAATCAGTTCAGAGGAATGGTGTAGGTTCAGGAGTCTGGCTACAGGGCGATATCTTTCCATCCACCTGTGGGTGTGGGATCCAAGCCTTCTGTGCCTCCTGCCCAGTGATAGCAACCAGAGGGTATAGCCTGAGGGGTCTTTGGCATCTGCTGCTTTCTTGTGGCACTGCTCCACGTAAATATGCTCAGTAGTGGGGAGGACTCTGTCTGTGATGGACTGGAGCGTATTCCCATTTTCTGTAACCTTTTCCGTTTCTGGCTATTGGTGTTTCCATATTGGGCCGTGATGCAGCCAGTTAAGATACTCTCCATTGCATCTACAGATGTTCATCAAAGCTTTTGGTGACGTGGAATCTATGCAAACTAAGAAAGTAGAGGTGCTTCCATGCCGCCTCCCTTTGTGATGGCACTGATGTGTTGATCCTGAGGAATTTAAAGCTACTGCCCCTTTCCTCTTCCAATCCCCAAATAAGGACTGGCTCATGGAGCCCCAGTTTCATCTCCTGTAGTCAATAATAAACTCTTTGCTTTTGCTACATTGAGTGAGACGTTGTTGTTTTAGCACCATACAGCCAGATTTTCATTCAGCTGATTCATTGCCTTTGATTTGGCCAACAGCAGTGGTGTTGCCAGCACACTTGAATATGGCATTAGAGCTGTACTGAGTGACACAGTCATAGATATAAAGTGAGTAAAATAAGTGAATCCATAGGTAGCAGATCAGTAGGTACTCTCCATCTCTGGTATAATAAACAGTGGGTGTGGATCATTGTCTGCTGTAGCATACTGAGAGAATAGAACAGGTTTGTTTCACCAAGTATCAAAAATAATCTATATAAGTATAGCTAAACCCTCTGTCTCTGATCCCTTGAAATGCTCTACCATGTAAAAAGCAACATGTACAGTAAGCTAACCTTTTTGTCTCCTCAGCTGTAGCCACCCATGACTGTGTGGCTATGTTCAAACACCATCTATAAATTTGCTGATGACACAACTATTGTTGGTAGAATTTCAGATAGTGACAAGGTGGTGTACAGGAGTTAGATGAATCAGCTGGGTGAGTGGTGTTGCAACAACAACCTTGCACTCAACATCAGTAAGACCAGGGAATTAATTGTGCACTTCAGGGAGGGGAAGTTGCAGGAGCATACACCTCATCAGGGGATCAGTAGTGGAAAGGATGAGCAGTTTCAAGTTCCTGCTTGTCTACATCTCTGAAGATCTATTCTGGACCTGACGTATTGATGCTGTTACAAAGAAGGCATGATACTGACAATATTTCATAAGTAGTTTGCGATATGGTATGTCAACAAAGACTCTCGCAGATTTCTGCAGATGTACTGTGGAAAGCAGTCTGACTAGTTGTATCACAATCTAGTATGTAGGGGCCACTGAACAGGATTGGGAAAAAGTTGCAGAAAGTTGGAAGGTCAGCTAACTCTGGTATGGGCACTATCCTCCCCAGAATTGAGGACATCTTCAAAATGCAGTGCCTCAAAAAGGCTGCATTCATCATTAAGGACCCCCATCACCCAGGACATTCCCTCTTCTCATCAGGAAAGAGGTATAGGAGCCTGAAGAGAGTCACCATTTTAAGAACAGCTTCTTCCTCACTGCCATCAGATTTCTGAATGGACAATGAACCCATGTACGCTACCTCATAGATTTTCCTTCTCTTCTGCACTATTTATTTAATTTTTATATATATCTTGTGATTTATAGTATTTTATAATGCACTATACTGCTGCAAAAAAATTAAGTCCTGTGCCAGTGATGTTATAATCTGATTCTAATTCTGAAATCTCCCCATTTGTTTCACACGTAAGTAGTACCAAGCTTTTGAAGCCTCTCTTCTAGAAGGTTTTAAGTTTGCTGTTTTGCTGTCTAAAATGGAATTGAACACTTCATTCTGCTGTTACTTTGAGTAAAAATTTGTTTATTTTTCTTAGGTGTTGTGAAACATGTGGGTGATGCACTGAAAGAACATATCTCGCGTTCCTCTCGGAAGATTTGTACAATTGGGATTGCCCCTTGGGGTGTTATTGAAAATAGGAATGACCTCGTTGGAAGAGATGTAAGGCAGTTGTACTTCAATTTGAGCTGAGCATTGTTCAATTTTACTGTCTTTAAAATGCTTTCTGATGTGCCTCATATCTGCTTTCAGGTTATTGTACCGTACCAGACCTTGCTGAACCCTCTGAGCAAGTTGAATATTCTAAACAGTCTGCATTCCCATTTCATTCTGGTGGATGATGGCACAGTCGGCAAGTATGGTGCTGAAGTCAAACTTCGGAGAGAACTGGAGAAACACATCAACCTCCAAAAGATTCATGCAAGTTAGTGCTGCAGACATTTATTATCATCAGACTAGCAGATGCTGGCTGATAGATTTTGTAATTATGGTTTAATACAGTGGATTCCTGTTAATTAGGACACATCAGGACTAGTACATTTTGGCCAGATAAAGTGGTTGCCCCAATTAGCCAAAGTTTCATGGAAATAGTTAAAAAGGTATTTTTTTTTTAAAAAGACAAACAGTGACAAATTATGTATTTAAATAAAATACAGAACAAATTAGAGCACCACAAATGGTACTACGTTATCATAAAACTGTATTAGATCCTAATAGTTATTGACAGGAATTCATCCAGTGTACACAATATACAAAACCAGTGCAGGCACCTAGTGCAGATGATGGTCTGCTTTCGTACAATGCTATCGGTAATTGCATTCTCCAAATTTTAATTTTCATTGTAACATCAAGATGGTTGTTGATGCCCTCTAGTTCTTCATAATTCCTAACTTGTTGAAGTAGTGAAATAGTTTCATTGTCAATCCTAGCCATTTCTGGCATCTCCAAGCTTGAGTGTTTGAAATTGCGGTGAGCAAAACAGTTCTGAATTGTCTTTCTGCTTATTTATAGCCAAATATTAGTGACACAAATCACTGCTTTTTTGAACACAAACATGCACAACTGACGCCATTTTAAAAACTGATTGTTCTAAGTGCAGTGTTTCATCTAACAGGCACACAGGTACAAGTGACTGATGCTAATTAGAACCTGTTCGGCAGTAGTCTCCTGCTCCAATTAAGCAGCATACTGTCCCAAATAAATGAAGAGAATCCCAGTTATTTCCTCAATTAGTTTTTGTTCTTTAAGAGTTGACTCAATTAACTGTAATCTACTGTGTTCTGGATTTTCAGTTAACTTGTTGAGGTAAGAATTTTAATTTGAAGCTCTTGGGAACTCAGTAGTTAAACACATTTTCAGAAATTAAAATGCAAGAAGCATTTTCATCTTTACAGATTGTAGGTGAACCATTTCTTTAGGTTCAATGACTAATTCATGTGCTGACATTAAGCCATTCAAACACACATGTACAATTTCAAAAGTTTTTAAGTTTCAAGTGACCTACCTGTGTTATTTATGAACCATCCATTCTGATATAAATCAACTTCTCTTTCTATCCCCTCTAGCCCATCAGTGCACCATCCCCCTGATGTTTCTGCTGTCTTTTGCTCAGCAGTGCCCAACTGAGCCTGACTCTCCAGGAGGCTGTTAGATGCTGACTAAAAGTGTATTCTAATGTTATTGCAGGATACTAGTGGCTGGTCTTATCGGACCAGCAGAGATTTTGCTTGGAGGAGAGACAGTTCATTAAAGTCAGTGTTCATTGAATGGGATCAATCAACAGGGAATTAGGCCCTTTTTAACCCAATCTATGCGCACGGACTATTAGGCTGCTCTACACTGCTCCTATTTGCTTGTATTAGGACCATGTACCTTTACTCCTTCTCTATCTACATGTTTGTTAAATGCGTTAAGTGCAACTACTTCTGCCTCCACCATCTCGTCTGGAAGCCTTTTCCATACAATTACCACCTTGTGTTTTAGGAAATGTACTACTCGGACATCTTTAACTTTCTCCCCTCTTATAAAAGGTTCAGTGGTTCATTTTATTGTCAAAGTATGTATGTATAATACAACTTTGACAATTATCTGCTCCAGATAGCCATTAGATACAGAAAGACCATGGGTGTTGATGAAATAAAAGACATCAACCTCCCCCCACCCCAGTATGGAAAAGAAAAGAAACAAAACTCGTAGACCTCAAAATCCCCCCTCTCCTGCAGAAAAGAACAGCCACAATAACAGTCCCCAACCCCCTCATTTGCAGAAAAGAATGGGGACAGCCACATCAAACCCCCAAGTTTCTCCCCCCAACTTGCACACAAAAAAATTAACAGATCAGCTGCAAGATAAAAAACACAGAAGGAAACCAATATAAAGTACAATCCAATTATTATTTAAATTTCAGAATATCATAACTATCTTTTCATCTGCATATGAGGAGAGCAGTCGACAAACTCAGTCCTTCTGTAAAGAGTGACCACAGACCCGGGTCCGAACATTGCTGATCCAGCTGCTGACCATCTCTGTTGGGAGCCATTGGTGACCCCCACTGCATTCATCTCGATGCTTTAGTCTTGCCGCTTCAAGATGGAGTTGTTCATGACCCTGTGCCCTGTCTCTGGTCTTTTCTACAACTCAGTTTGTGCTCTCGGTCCTTCTTGGCCTCCGGTCTCTAATCTCCTGGAGGCAGCTCTCCGGACACAGTATGGCACTAAATCCTTTGAGTTCCATCACAGGCTCCAGCAGTTTCCGTAACACAAACAAGACAAAGAACAAGCAGAAGGTGTAGGAAAACAATGAAATAATTCAAGAAATTTGCTCAAATTATAAAGAATGTTATATTAAACGTGCACTGGATTCTCCTGCTCTGGGGAAAAGACTATCTGTCCTATCTGCCTCTTTAAAAGGTCATCTCAAGCCTCCTCTGTTCCAGTCAGAATAACCTCAACCTATCCAATCTCTCCATTTAATTACAACCCTCCATTCCAGGAACAACTTGTGAAACTCTTCTGTACTCTTAGTAAAATGGTGACCAGAATTTTACACAGTACTCCATGTAATCCAGTATTTGGTAGAGCTGAAATGTTATCCCAATTCTTATACTCAGTGCCTCAGCCTATGAAAGCCGATGTAACAAATGCCTTATTTACTACTCTAATCACCTGTGTGGCCATTTTCAGAGAGTATGGATTTGCACACAAAGATTTCAGTACATTCACATTCCTATGACCACTGTTATCCATTTTGAATATCCTACCACCAGAGTTTGACTTTCCCAAAGTCATTACCTGACACATGTTTCTATTAAATGCAGCTTGCAGCACAAATCCCTGTAGTACATTTTATTACAGACTTGTAGTCGGGGGAAAAAAACCACTACCCTTTGTTATCACCTGGCCGGTTTTGGATCCAAATTGCCAATGAACCTTATTTTTCTGGACTAGCCTACCCTGTGGGACATTGTCAAAAGCCTTCCTGAAGTCTGTGTAAACCATGTCCATTGTGCTACCCTTGTAAACTTTAGGTTATCTACTGAAATAAGATCATATGATACCAGAGCAGACTTGGGCCTTTTGGCCAATTGAGTCTGCTCTGCAATTTCCCTTTCAACCCCGTCTCATGCCTACTCCCCATATTCCTTCATGCCCTGACTAAACAAATATCTGTCAACCTCTGCCTTAAATGTACCCAATGACTTGGCCTCCACAGCCACCTGTGGTAATGAATTACTTAGATTCACCACCGTCTGGCTAAAGAAATTCCTCCTCATCTCTGTTTTAAATAGATGCCACTCTATTCTGAGGCTGTGTCCTCGTCTTAAACTCTCACTGTAGGAAACATCCTCTCCAAATCTACTGTCTTGAAGTCTTCCAACATCAATAGGTTTCAATGAAATCAGTGATATAACAAAGTCGTATTTGTATGATCATTTCCCTTGCAAAAAATCCATGCTAATTCCTAATCAGTTACTGCCTTTTCAACTGAACATAAATCCTGTGCCTTAATCTTCTCAACAGCTTCTCTGCCCTGATGTAAAGCTTGCTTGCTTATCCCTCCTGCCACTTTTCAACAAGGTGATAACTGACTATTCTTTAGACTTCTGGTATCTCACCCATGGGTAACAACAGTGCAAGCATCTCCCTCAGAATCCCAACAATCTAGGAATAGATCCTGTCAAGGCCTGAGGATTTATTCACTTATATGTGGCGATATTCTTAAAACCACTACCTTCCTGACACAGATATGCTCATGAACATCAGTGTACCCCCTTCCTTAACTCTCTGGCCTCTACTTTCTTCTTGCAGGTGTATATCGATGAGGTTTCATTTAGAAATATAATTTGATGCTCTGGTTTTACAGGAATAGGCCAAGGTGTACCAGTAGTTGCTTTGATATTTGAGGGTGGTCCTAATGTGATACCCACAGTGCTGGAATACCTTCAAGAGACACCCCCAGTACCTGTGGTTGTATGTGAAGGGACTGGGCGAGCTGCAGACCTTCTGGCCTATGTGCACAAGCAAACTGAGGAAGGAGGGTAAGTTACTCATCAGAGAGAAACTTGTACTTCACTGTAACTTGTGGCTAGGCATAGCATTTGTAAGTAATGAAAACAGAAGGTAGTGTGCATCCACGTGTTGTGATTTTATGGAATTAAGTACAGTCGGCCCTCCTTATCTGCAGTTTCCGCATGCGCGGATTCAACCAACTGCGGATCAGGAAAACCTGGAAGTTCTCTCTCCAGCACTCGTTGTTTGAGCATGTACAGACTATTTTTTCTTGTAATTATTCCCTAAGCAATACAGTATACCAACTATTTACATAGCATTTACATTGTATTAGGTATTATAAGTAATCTAGAGATGATTTACAAGTACAGGCAGTCCCCAGGTTATGAAGGAGTTGCATTCCTGAGTCCGTCTTTAAAACGGATTTGAAGTCGGAACAGGTACATCAGGTATTATTTAGCATCAGTCAAACGTTTGTCTTAGTATATAGTATATATTTTCCCTTTCTATGCATATAAAACACTTAAGATACATATATATATTTCAATAATCAAACCACTGCGTTGCTTAGTAAAAATTGTAGCTTTCATCAGGGCAGGGCTTTTCACATTATCCATTAAAATTGTTCCGATCACTGACCGACTGTAGCCTAATGCTTTTCCAATAACCGATGGCATTTCACCTCTTTCTGATCGCTTTATTACTTACACTTTATTTTCAATCATGATTATTTTCACGCACAGAAACACTGCAGATTCAGAGCTGCGCCAGGTCCTAAAGACCACCGCATTGAGACAGGTTAAATAAGGTCGGGGGTTCCGCTGGGTCCTAAGATCCACCGCATTGAGACAGGTTAAATAATGGACTTGCATCAGCAATTTTTGGTATCCGTGGGGGGTCTTGGAACCAATCCCCCGCAGATAAGGAGGGCTGTCTGTATCATCCCTCATCTCAGTAAAGTCTGAAATTAGAATAATGCTTAACTATCTCATGCAGTGTTACAGCCCAAAAATGTCAATCTGAGCCATTTCTCTTGATCCCTACCACCACTGCACTGCTCAAGCTAACTAAATGACTGGGGTACAAAACAATAAAATCTGCAAATTGATTGTAGCCTCTAGTGATCTTTTTAAAATTACTGCTATCTTGTTAGGAGCTCACTGATCAACAGAGATAGTCCATCTATGGCTTTCTGTATTGAAATCCTTTAATCTTGGAAATCTCTCTGGCTGTCTCAACTTCAATATACCAGGTTCAAGAGATTAATGGATAATTTGTATGAAGAAGGCTTTATGTGAGGTAAAAGAAAGCAACAAATGATTTTATGAACATGCAAGGCAAAAGATCAAATTTTAGATCATTCACACCAGCAGTTTTAACTCGTGGTATCCTGAATTAGGTTTGTAACCAATTGAAACAATTTTGTATTGTGCATAAAATCTAGACTATAAAAATTAAAGATTAGCTTTATTTATCTCATGTGCATCGAAACACCAAAACATAGAGTGACCAACACAGTACAAGGATGTGTTGGGGCAGACTGCAAGTGTCACCATCATAGCATGCCTATAACTTTGGATGTAGCATACCTACAGTTTTGGAATATGGAAGGAAACTGGAGCACCCAATGGAAACCCACACAGTCATGGGGAGAACATACAAACTCCTGACAGTCAGCAGTGGAAATTAAAGCCCTATCAGTTGCTTTAAATCAGTAGACTAACTGCTACACTACTGTGACACCCCTGAAATTACAAGTAATTCCACTTCTACATTGGTGAGACCCATCGTAAATTGTGGGACCACTTCGAGCACATCTGCTTCACCCACCAAAAGCAAAACTTCCCAGTAACCAAGTATTTTGATTCAGGTTCCTGTTCCCGTTTTGACGCTTTAGTCCATTTCCTCCTCTTGTGCCATGATGAGGCCACCCTCGGGGTGGAGGAGCAACACCTTATATTCTATCTGGGTAGCCTCCAATCTGTTGGCATGAATATCGATCTCTCCCCCCCCCTTCTGATTGAGGGGGGTGGAAGCCTCCCCTTCCCCTCTTCTATTCCCCACTCTGGCCTTTTGCCTCTTCTCATCTGCCTATCGCCTCCCTCTGGGTCTCCTCTCCTTTTGCCCATGGTCCACTCTCCTCTCTAACAGATTCCTCCCTCTCCAGCTCTTGCTTTTCCCACCCACCTGGCTTCACCAGTCACCTCTTGGCTATCCTCCTTCCCTTTCCCTCACCTCTTTTATTCTGTCATCTTTTCCCACCTTCCTTTCCAGTCCTGATGAAGGATCTCAGCCCAAAACGTCAACTGTTCATTCATTTCCAAAGATGCTGCCTGACCTACTGAGTTCCTTCAGTATTTTGTGTGTGTTACTTTGGATTTCTAGCACTTGTAGAATTTCTGCAATTGTTAAATATTTTCAAGATTAATATACTCAGTAGACTTAACTGGTTAATTGGTATTGTATTTGGTTCTCCAATAGAATGCTTCCTGATGGGTTGGAATTGGAAATTCTCACCACAATTAAAAAGACCTTCAACTTCAGCCAAAATGAGGCGTATCATTTATTCCAGACTCTGATGGAATGTATGAAGGCTAAAGAACTTGTAAGTTTGTCACATAAGCATCTTGTGAGCTAGAAGATATTGCCTCAGGGCCAGATCTAAATTTCATCTATAGCCGTGGATATGTCTGTGCACTTGTTAACATGAATGCTTGGAACTAACCGAGGGGCTTGCTTTCAAGGACTCTTAATTTCATGTTCTCTATTTATTGCTTATTTATTATTATTTCTTTTTGTATTTGCAGTTTTGTCTTTTGCACATTGGGTGTTTATCCTGTTGGTTGGCGTCTTTCATTGATTCTATTGCGTTTCTTGTATTTATTGTGATTGCTCGCAAGAAAATGAATCTTGAATTCAATGTGGTTATAACACTATTAAAATGTATATAATATTTTTATAATGAATTTACTTTGAACTTTGAATTCAGTAAATGCCCTCAGTTCCCACAAATTAATTTGGGGAAAAAATAGTTTGTCCTCCTGGAGCCTTTAAAGACAGTCAGAAATTAGGAAAGCTGGCACTGGTGATGGTATGATGCTCAGCATACAACATCCAGGCAGAATGTGTTGTAGCAATACAGTATTTGCACAAGAAAACATTGGCCTGTCTGCCCTTTCCAATCCTCCACTTGATTCTGAGCTGTTTTGCTATGTGTTCCCTTTCTCACATTAGCTTATTGTTCCATTGTCACCCAACCTGTTCCATGGTACTGTAATAAAATGTAAGATAAAGAAGTAGGAGCAACAGTTACTGCCTTGTGACAACCGCCATTCTGCAAGATTATGGCTGCTCTTTACATTAGTGCAACTTTCCTGTAATATCCTCATATACAGTGGCATGCAAAAGTTCGGGCTCCCCAGTCAAAATTTCTGATACTATGAATAGCGAAGCGAGACCTGATTTCCAAAAGGCATAAAGTTAAAGATGACACATTTCTAATTTTAAACAAGATTACTTTTTTATTTCCATCTTTTACAGTTTCAAAATAACAAATAAGCAAAAGTTTGGGCACCCTGCATGGTCAGTACTTAGTAACACCCCCTTTGGCAAGTATCACAGCCTGTAAATGCTTTCTGTAGCCAGCTAAGAGTCTTTCAATTCTTGTTTGGGGGATTTTTGCCCATTCTTCCTTGCAAAAGGCTTCTAGTTCTGTGAGATTCTTGGGCCGTCTTCTTTTGAGGTCTATCCACAGATTTTCGATGATGTTTAGGTCGGGGGACTGTGAGGGCCATGGCAAAATCTTCAGCTTGCACCACTTGAGGTAGTCCATTGTAGATTTTGAGGTGTTTTTAGGATCATTATCCTGTTGTAGAAGCCATCCTCTTTTCATCTTCAGCTTTTTTACACACTGTCTGATGTTTGCTTCCAGAATTTACTGGTATTTAATTGAATTCATTCTTCCCTCTACCAGTGAAATGTTCCCCGTGGCACTGGCTGTAACACAAGCCCAAAGCATGATCGATCCAGCTCCATGCTTAACAGTTGGAGAGGTTTTCTTTTCATGAAATTCTGCACCCTTTTTTCTCCAAAAATACATTTGCTGATTGGGACCAAAAGGTTCTATTTTAACTTCACCAGTCCACAGGACTTGTTTCCAAAATGCATCAGGCTTGTTTAGACGTTCCTTTGCAACTGCTAACACTGAATTTTGTGGCATTAGGGTGGCATTTTCTTTTCAAGACTCTTCCATGAAGGTCATATTTGTGCTGGTGTCGCTGCACAGTAGAACAGTGCACCACCACTCCAGAGTCTGCTAAATCTTAATGAAGGTCTTTTGCAGTCAAACGGGGGCTTTTCTAGCAATCCTGTGAGCAGTTGTCTCAGAAAGTTTTCTTGGTCTTCCAGACCTGAACTTGACCTCCACCGTTCGTGTTAACTGGAATTTCTTTACTGCCCTGATCGCTGTTCTGATATAATGACCCTTCCACCAAGCCAGAGGACACGTCGTCTTTTTCATCCCGGAAATTTTTGGTGTTGGAATTCAGATTCTTCATGTTACACTGCTTTTATATTTTCCATATTGTGATCTGCGCAGATATATTGCATGGACTGAGCAAATCCCAAGTTTCCATTCCTCTCCAAAAGTGCATTTTTGTTGGTATTGATTGGGGGCAATTTTGGGTTAGCTGAGAGGGATGTCTGCACACTTGAGTTTGATACCTGCAGAAACCTTGGCTATAATAATCAAAGTAATTGAACAGAGACATTTTATTAAGCAATGCAAGAGTTAAGATTTTGATTGTGGATCTATAATTTCAGATCACGGTATATCACATTGGGGCAGAGGAACACCAGGACATAGACGTTGCCATTCTAACAGCTTTGTTAAAGGGCAAGTATTCTAGATTTCATATCTTCCTAGGTTATCTTTTTTTTTTGCATCATAACCTTTGTTTGGCTTTACCACATTGGTGATGAACGTAAGAGGGATGAGAAGAAAAGTTACAGATGCACTTTTAATCTTATTTTAGTTCGAAATATAAGGTACCAAGTAGACTACTTGATGTCTTTTGCATCTAGGAATATATCTGCTTCTTAAATACATTCAGTGCCTTGGCCTCTGCAGCCGTGTGTTGTTTGAAATTCCACAGTGAAGTTACATTACCACCTGCCAGTGTGTGCAAATTATGTATGGAACTGAAACATTGAAACATAAAAAACTGACAGCACAATGCAGGCCCTTTGGCCCACAAAGCTGTGTCGAACATGTTCCCTACCTTAGGACTACCTAGGCTTTACCCATAGCCCTCTTTTTTTTAACCTCCAAGTGGCCATCTGAGAGTCTCTTAAAACACCCTAACATTTCCGCCTCCACCACCGCCGGCAGACTATTCCACGCACTCATCGTTCTCTGTGTTTAAAAAAAACCCAACAACAACAGCTTACTCCTGACATCTTCTCTGTACCTACTTCCAAGCACCTTAAAACTATACCCTCTCGTACTAGCCATTTCAGCCCTGGGAAAAAGCCTCTGACTGTTCATATCGAAGCAAACAGTAACCGGCACAACTTGTTTCCAAGGCTACTCTTTTACTATTTTGGGTTCAACTGCTGAATCCTGGCCGCTGGTTGCTCTTCATTGTTGTTAATTTCTGAGGCATAATTTCTTACTTATTTCTTTTAGTTCCTCATCTTCATTGGATTAATGGTTTCTTAGTATTTCTAGAAGGTTACTTCATAGGTGTTTGTTTAATTGCTCTGCCACTTCTATTTCCCCAGTAATTCTTGTAGTGCTTTTCTAGAATAGATGAAATAGACTAAGACAACCTCTCTAATAAGAGCATGGAACTGTTTTGAGGGAAGTATAGTGTTTTAGTTAATTAGTGATACAGCACAGAATAGGCCTCGGGTCCTTTGAGCTTCCCAGCAAACTCCAATAACCCCGATCTAACCCAACTTAATATAGGACAATTTACAATGACCAATTATAACTACCCAATACATCTTTAGACTATGGGAGGAAATCAGAGCACCTGGGGAAAACCCATGCATTCCATGGGGAGGACTTACAGAGGGCACCAGAATTGAACTCTGAACTCCACTCTGAGCTGTAATAGTTCCACATTAACTGCTACACTACTGTGAAATTGTCTCCAAATATGTTAGTTATGGAGAGCACTGTGGTTGTCAGGGGAATTATGCAGTCATCTGTTAGGTGTTGAATGATGCTGTATTCAGCCTAAACAAGCTGGCTAAGCATGAAAGGTAAAGTTTGCCTGCTGTTAATAGTCCACTTTTTACTCTGAGTGAATGTGAAATCAGTTTAAAAGTAACCTATTTCTTTATTGTTCAGAAGGAGAAAGTATTTTGTAGAACCACAATTTTTTCATACTCCATGCAGTAGTTAAACCTGGTATTTCACTGAATCTTTAAATCTTAATTCAGGTACCAATTCTTCTGCATTTGATCAGTTGATCTTAACCCTGGCATGGGATAGAGTGGACATTGCCAAGAATCATGCATTTGTTTATGGGCAGCAATGGCTGGTGAGTACAACATATCAAGTACAAGGATGAGTTTATATTCAACAAAGGAGAGAAAGGAACAAAGTGTGTCTTCTGCTGTCCTATTTGCTAGTTATCTGTGCTCCCACACCCTGCTGTTTCTCCTTGCACAGGCTTCCAGTGGGAGTTTGCCTCCCAGCACATCAAGGCACAGGGCTTCTCCTGACCCACATTTCCAGTTTCAAAGAGAACCCTGAAGTGCTGCAGGGGTCGGTGTTGGGCCCGTAACTATTCATTACGTACATTAACGATTTGGAAGAAGGGAGTAGGTGTATTATATGACACTAAATTGAATGGAAAGGTCAATTTTGCGTAAAGTCTAAAGAGAGATAGAGATATAGAAAATCAGATTACTTAAGTGGTGAAAAATTGCAGCATGCTGTTGTGCAGAGGGACTTTGGGCTGCTGGTACATGAATTGCAAAAAGTTGGTTTGCAGGTGCAACAGATTTTCAAGAAGACAAATGGAATGTTGGCCTTCATTGCTGGAGGAAATGAATTTAAGAGTAGCAAGGTTTTACTTCAACTGTACAGGGTACTGGTGAGGCCACTCCTGCAATACTGTATGCAGTTCTAGTATCCTTACCTGAGGGGAAAAATGTACTGGCTTTGGAGTTGGTGCAGGGCAGGTTTGTGACATTGATTCCAAAGATGAGGTGGTTAGCCTGTGAGGAGAGAGTGAGTCACCTGAGATTGCTCACTGGAATTCAGATGAATGAGAGGGGATCTTATAGAAGCATATATGATTATGAAAGGGATAGATAAGATAAAGGCAGGAAGGTTGTTTCCACCCCTAGGTGAGATGAGAGCTAGGATACATAACCTCAGTATTTTGGGGAATAGATTTATTATATATCATTAACTTCTGCCATTTCCAATGGGATCCCACCACCAAGCACATCTTTCCCTCCCTTGTCCATTTATATCTCCCTCCTGGTATTTTTCCTTGGGCAAGTGAAACAAGTGTCACACCTGCCCTTGCTCTTCCTTTCTCACTGTCATTCAGGGTCCCAAACAGTCCTTCCAGGTGAGGCGACACCACCTGCGAGTCTGTTGGGATTATCTTCTGTGTCCAGTGCTCATGTGTGGCCTCCTGTATTTCGGTGAGACCCAACGTAGATTGAGAGGCCACCTCACTGAGCACTTGCGCTCTGTCAGCCAGAAAAAGTAGGATCTTCTTATAGCTACTCATTTCAATTCCACTTCCCATTCCAACATTTCAGTCCATGGCCGCCTCCAGTGCTGTGATGAGACCACAGTTGGGTTGGAGGAGCAGCACTTTGTATTCCATTAGGGTAGCCTCTAACCTGATGGCATGAACATTGATTTCTTGAGCTTCTGGTAATTGATTTCCAGCACCCCCTGCCTTCACAATTCCCCATTCCTGTTTCCCTCCTCTCACGTTTTCTCCTTAGCTGCCCATCACCTCCCTCTGGTGCTTCTACCCCTTCCCTGTCTTCCATGGCCTTCTGTCCTCTATCAGATTCCCTCTCCTCCACCCTTTATCTCTTTCACCAATCAACTTCCCCACTCTTCACTTCACCCCCTTCCCCTCTCCCTATTTTACCTATCACCTGCCACCTTGTACTTCCTCTCCTTCCCCCACCTCTTACTCTGACTTCTCCCCTTCTTTTCCAGCCCTGAAGAAGGGTCTCAAAACATTGACTGTTTACTGTTTTCCATAGATACTGTTTGCCCTGCTGAGTTCCTCCAGCATTTTGTGTGGATTTATTTATTTAGAGGTAGAGCATGGAATAGGCCCTTCTGAACCTTCAAGCTGTGCTGCCCATTAACCCTCAATTTTAACTCTAGCCTAATCACTGGACAATTTACAATGACAAATAAACCTACCTATCAGTACGTCTCTGGACTGTGGGAGGAAGCCGGAGTACCTGGAGAAAACCCTCACATTCGACAGGGAAGACTCTCAAACTCCATGCAGAGGACGCTGGGGTTGAACTCCAAACTCTAATGCCCCGAGCTGTAATAGTGTTGTGTTAATTGCTATGCTGCTGCAGAGTAACAGTAGAGGCTACTTCATTAGATGTATTTAAGAAAGAGCTAGGTAGATAAAGTTTTGCATTGCAGGGTAATTGAAGGTTCATGGGGAAAAGGCAACTTGATGGAGTTAAACCGATAGCCAGTTCAGCCATGATCCTATTGAATGGCAAAATGGGTTTGATGTGCTAGATTGCCAACTCCTGCTCCATTTGCACTAAAGAATTTGAGTGTTTGAATAGCTTTGAACCCACATTTACAATTGCTGAAGACCTTAGAAAATGAAACTTAATGCTGAAATTAAATATTTCCCATTGATTTTGAAGAGCTTGCTGTTGTGGCCAGTGCTGTGCTATGTAGAAGATGGTGCTAAAGTCTCTCCAGAAAGGTTCTAATCCTGAATCATGGATCTCAACAAAAGATATGCCCAGCATCAGAAATGCATTAATTTTTTTGATGTTTTCTCTATAGTATGATATTGTGTGTGTGTTTTTTAAAGCGGTAGTCTCCACCTGTAATTATTATTGAATGTTGTAGGTTGGATCACTTGAACAAGCAATGTTGGATGCTCTTGTAATGGATAGAGTCGAATTTGTAAAACTTCTCATTGAAAATGGAGTCAGCATGCATAAATTTCTTACAATCCCGAGACTTGAAGAGCTGTACAATACCGTAAGTGTGCAAAACATCAAAAACTGCAGATGCAGGAAGTCTGAAGCAGAACAATGTTGGAAACACTCGACAGGTCAGGTGCCATCTATTCAAAGATAAATGGTTCTGATCAAAGCACCTTCACTAAAATGAGAGCTTCAACCTGAAATATTAACTCTGATTACTCTTTCCGCACATACTTTCAGACCTGCTCAGTGTGTCTAGCATTTTCTGTTTTTTTTTCCTTCAATAAATGTAAGGAGTAGTTAATGGTTTGACATCAGAATGCAATAGTTAATTGAAGTACTCCAGCTGTATGTATAGAAAATCATGAATTCATATTTTGTATGTGTTGAAATGTCTCATTTTACTAAATTAAAGAGGGAGATTGTAGATAGACTTGGAACTTCAACCATGAAGGAATCATGGTTGTTAAGACCATAAGACATGAAAGCAGAATTAGGCCATTTAGCCCATCGGGTCTGCTCCGCCATTCCATCATGGCGGATCCTGGATCCCACTCAACCCCATACACCTGCCTTCTCACCATATCCTTTGATGCCCTGACTGATCAGGAAACGATCAACGTCTGACTTAAATATACACATGGACACAGCTTCCACTGCAGTGTGTGGCAGAGTATTCCACAGATTCAGTACTCTCTGGTTTAAAAAAAACCTCTTTGCTTCTATTCTAAAGGGTAGCCCTTCAATTTTAAGGCTGTGTCTTCTAGAGAAGTGGAACATTTAGTCAAGACAAAGAAGGAAGCTAAGATCAGACAGACTCTTGAGAGTTGTAAGGTAATCATGGAGCTTAAAAAGGGTTTTATGAGAGCTGGAAGAAGACATGAGAAAGCCTTGGTGAGTAGGATTAAGTAAAGCCCCAAGGCAATCTACACATGTGAAGGACAGGAGGATAATTAGAGTGAGTGTAGGTCATATCAGGGATAAAAGTGGAAATGTGTCTGAAGTCAGAGGAGGTAGGAGAGGTCTTTAGTGAATAATTTTCTTCAATATTCACCATTGAAAGGGTCATTGATCGGTGTGAGGTTAGCATAGTACAGGCTAATGTGCTGGAACATGTCATGATAAAAGGAGAGGATGTGCTGGAACTTTTGGTAAAACGTTAGGATAAATAAGTCCCTGGGGCTAGGCAGCATATACCCCGGTTACTGTGGGAAGTGAGAGAAGAGGTTGATGTGGGTGGGTTAATAAGTTGCAGATGACATGAAAATTGGTGATGTGCATAGTGTAGAAGGTTGTAGGTTACAACAGGACATTGGTAGGAAATGTGCAGATGGAGTTCAGTCCAGAGAAGTGTCAAGTGAAACACTTCTTGAAGGTGGAGTACAGAGTTACTGGCAGGATTCTTAGCACTGTGGGCTAACAGAAGGATCTTGGGGTTCACATCCATAGAGCAAAGAAATGCACAAATGCAAAATGTAGGGTGGCTAAGAAAGCACATGTTGTGTTGGGCATCACTTGCTAGGGTATGGAGTTCAAGAGCCGCAAAGTACTGTTGTAGCTCTATTGGGGGTGGGGGGGTGTCAGAGGTAGATTTTTTGCACAGTAGTAGATGCACAGAATGTGCTACCAATGGTGGTAGTAGAAAGAAATACACTAAGGACATTTACGAGGTTGTTAGGCACATGTTTGAAAGAAAAATGAGGGCTTGTAGCGATGTGCTACACACAGCGCTGAAATAATGACACGCAGTCGGTAAGTCGTTTCAAGACTAGTTTATTCAAACTTCGCGGCGCTGGCATTTAAATCCCTAGTGCCTGCCCTCTCCGGCGGAAATGATGTCAGAGGTGCATTACCAAAGTCTCCCCCCACGCGCTGGCTATTTGTGAGCCAGTTCGCCTGCGCAGAAAGTGGGTCGTCACATAACCCCCCTCCCCAAGAACCGGCGATACACCCCTCCCCAATGTCCACAGTCTGGATCAGCCTCTGTTTGGGAGGTCTGCCTCTGCGCCGCGGTGCCTGAACCTCGACCGGCTGTGCTGTCCACATGGGCTGGTTTGAGTCGGTCCACCATGAAAACCTCCTCTTTCCCCCCAATGTCCAGAACATACGTGGACCCATTGTTGTTGATCTCCTTGAATGGCCCCTCGTACAGCTGCTGTAGCAGTGCCCGGTGTCCGCCCTTTCATACAAACACAAACTTGCAGTTCTGCAGGTCTTTGGGTACATGGGTCGGGGTCTGTCCGTGCTGTGAAGTTGGTATGGGGGCCAGGTTGCTGAGCCTTTCACGTAGCCTGTCCAGGACTGCTGCGGGTTCTTCCTCTTGCCCCCTTGGGGTTGGTATGAACTCTCCTGGGACAGCCAGGGGTGTGCGTACAGCAACTCGGCCGACGAGGCATGCAGATCCTCTTTGGGTGCTGTACGAATTCCAAGCAGGACCCAGGGAAGCTCATCCACCCAGTTAGGTCCTCTCAGGCAGGCCATGAGAGCCGACTTTTAAAGTGACGGTGGAAGCGTTCCACCAGTCTGTTCGACTGTGGGTGGTAGGCAGTTGTGTGGTGCAGCTGCGTTCCCAACAGGCTGGAGGTGAACTGGGCGCCTCTGTTGGAGGTAATGTGGGCCGGTACCCCAAAGCATGCTACCCAGGTTGTGATCAGTGCTCGGGCGCAGGAATCGGCAGATGTGTCAGTGAGCGGGACCGCCTCTGGCCACCTCGTGAACTGGTCTACCATAGTTAGGAGGTACCGCGCTCCTCGGGACACTGGTAGGGGGCCCACGATATCCACATGAATGTGGTCGAACCTCCGGTGGGTGGGTTCGAACTGCTGTTGCAGGGCTTTAGTGTGCCGCTGCACCTTGGCTGTTTGGCACTGCGCGCATGTTCTGGCCCATTCACTGACCTGCTTGCGAAGTCCGTGCCATGAGAACTTGCTGGAGACCAGCCGGACGGTTGTCCTGATAGATGGGTGTGCCAAACCGTGTATGGAGTTGAAAACTTGCTGCCTCCAGGCTGCCGGGACAATGGGGTGAGGTTGGCCGGTAGCTATGTCACACAGAAGGGTCCTATCACCTGGGCCTACGAGAAAATCCTGCAGCTGCAAACCCGAGACAGTGGTCCTGTAGCTGGGCATCTCGTCGTCTGCTTGCTGCGCCTCCGCCAGTGCTGCATAGTCCACCCCCAGGCACAGGGCCTGGACAGCTGGTCTGGAGAGTGCGTCCGCCACGACGTTGTCCTTTCCCGAGACATGCTGGATGTCCGTCGTGTACTCGGAGATGTAGGACAGATGTCGCTGCTGGCGAGCCGACCAGGGATCGGACACCTTCGTGAACGCGAAGGTCAATGGTTTGTGGTCTGTGAACGCAGTGAACGGCCTGCCTTCTAAAAAGTACCTGAAATGCCGGATTGCCAGATACAGTGCCAACAGCTCCCGGTCGAAAGCACTGTACTTGAGTTTGGGTGGTCATAGGTGCTTGCTAAAGAACGCCAGGGGTTGCCAGCGCCCCTCGATGAGCTGCTCCAGCACCCCACTGACTGCTGTGTCGGATGCGTCCACCGTGAGGGCGGTCGGAACATCCGTTCTGCGGTGCACCAGCATCGCAGCATCTGCCAAGGCTTCCTTGGTTTTAACAAAGGCGGCTGTGGCCTCCTCGTCCCAAGTAATGTCCTTGCCTTTACCCGACATCAAGGTGTACAAAGGACGCATGATACGGGCTGCTGAGGGGAGGAAACGGTGGTAGAAGTTCACCATACCAACAAACTCCTGCAGGCCTTTGACCATGTTGGGCCGGGCAAAGTGGCGGATCGCATCTACCTTGGCGGGCAGAGGTGTTGCCCCGTCTTTGGTAATCCTGTGGCCCAGGAAGTCGATGGTATCGAGACCAAACTGGCATTTGGCCGGGTTGATCATGAGGCCGAAATCACTCAGGCGGGAGTAGAGCTGGCGGAGGTGGGACAGATGCTCCTGATGACAACTGCTGGCTATAAGGATGTTGTCCAAATAGATGAACGCAAAGTCCAGGTCGCATCCCACAGCATCCATTAGCCGCTGGAACGTCTGTGCGGCATTCTTCAGGCTGAATGGCATTCAGAGGAACTCGAACAGGCTGAACGGGGTGATGAGTGCTGTTTTGGGGATGTCTTCAGGGTGCACTGGGATTTGATGGTATCCCCGGACGAGGTCTACTTTGGAAAAGATTCTTGCCCCGTGCAGGTTTGCTGCAAAGTCCTGTATGTGCAGCACGGGGTAGCGGTCTGGAGTGGTAGCCTCGTTCAGTCTGTGGTAGTCGCCGCATGGTCTCCAACCCCCGGCTGCTTTGGGCACCATGTGCAGGGGGGAGGCCCATAGGCTGTTGGACCTCCGTACGATCCCCAATTCCTCCATCCTCTTGAACTCCTCCTTTGCCAGGCAGAGCTTTTCCGGGGGGAGCCTTCGTGCACGGGCGTGGAGGGGTGGTCCCTGGGTCGGAATGTGGTGCTGTACCCCGTGTCTGGGCATGGCTGCCATGAACTGTGGTGCCCGAATCGATGGAAAGTCCGCCAGGATTCTGGTGAATTCGTTGTCCGACAACGTGATGGAGTCCAGGTGTGGGACCGGCAACTTGGCTTCACCCAGGGAGAATGTATGGAAAGCCTCAGCATGTACCAGTCTTTTCCCTTGCAAGTCGACCAGCAGGCTGTGAGCTCGCAAGAAGTCCGCTCCCAGGAGTGGTTGGGCCACCGTGGCCAGTGTGAAGTCCCACGTGAACCGGCTGGCGCCGAACTGCAGCTGCACTGTGCAGGTGCCGTAGGTCCGTATCGTGCTGCCGTTTGCGGCCCTCAGGGTGGGTCCTGGCTTCCTGTTGCGGGTGTTGTACCCCGTTGGGGGCAAGACGCTGATCTCCGTTCCGGTGTCGACCAAGAAGCGGCGTCCTGACTGTTTGTCCCAGACGTACAAAAGGCTGTCCTGGTGGCCAGCCACCATAGTCATTAGCGGCAGCTGGCCCTGGCCCTTGCAGGGCAAGCGACAACGGCGGGCTTTTGTGCCCCACCGCGGGTGGTAGAAACACCATTGTTCACTGGCCCCCTCACTCCTGCCTCTGTGTTGTGTGCGCCCCCCTGCCAGACCTGGTCTGGTCTGCTGTTGGGTGCGTGGCCTGGTAATCTGACGGACGGATGCCATGCTCTCCCTCTTGGCTTTCCACAGCACGTCTGCCCGGGCTGCCACCTTCCGGGGGTCTCTGAAATCTGCGTCGGCCAGCAGCAGGTGTATGTCCTCGGGCAGTTGCTATAGGAACGCTTGCTCGAACATGAGGCAGGGCTTGTGTCTGTCAGCCAGGGACAGCATCTCATTCATCAATGCTGACGGCAGTCTGTCTCCCAAACCGTCCAGGTGAAGCAGGCGGGCACCCCGCTCACGCCGTGAGAGGCCAAAGGTCCCAATGAGCAGTGCCTTGAATGCTTCATATTTGCCCTCTTCCCGGGGCGACTTTATGAAATCCGCAACCTGGGCGGCCGTCTCCTGGTCAAGGGCACTCATCACGTGGTAGTAACGCATGGAATCAGAAGAGATCTGCCGAATCTGGAACTGGGCGTCTGCTTGGCTAAACCACACACATGGTCGCAGCGTCCAGAAAGTCAGCAGTTTTAGTGAATCTGCGTGAACAGATGAAGAGTCGGTCATCTTTGGTCCAAATCCTGTTTGCACCGTCGGGGTCACCAATGTAGCGATGTGCTACACACAGCGCTGAAATAACTACACGCAATCGGTAAGTCGTTTCGAGACTAGTTTATTCAAACTTTGCGGCGCTGGCATTTAAATCCCTAGCGCCTGCCCTCTCCGGTGGAAATGATGTCAGAGGTGCATTACCAAAGTCTCCCCCCACGCGCTGGCTATTTGTGAGCCGGTTCGCCTGCGCAGAAAGTGGGTCGCCACAGGCTATATGAGGTAAGGGTTAGATTGCTGTTGGAGTAGATTTACATATTGGCATGACATTGTTGTCTCAAGGGCCTGTGCTGTGCTATACTGTTCAATATTCAACATTACCTTATGAAGAATAATGTTAGGACTTATTAAAATTAATTTCAAGTCATTTATTGGCCCTGCAGAAGTTGTTAACATTTAGCAAAATGAATCAGCATTGAATAAATTGCTAGCTCTGCCACTCCTTGATGTTTACTATTTAGGGTAACTGCATTCTTGATTCTGTACTCTTTCAATGCAGAAACAAGGACCAACAAATCCAACACTGCTTCACCTAGTGAGAGATGTTAAACAGGTAAGTGTACTCTTGCTAGTCTTTGACCTTTGCAGTTACATGTCATCTCTGAACATGTTTAAAGTACTTTTTAAAATATATATTTTACAAAGATCCCTGAACTAATGTATCCAAAATTTTTAAAAATTTGTTAAATTCTGAATTAGTAAGAAATCAAGACATGTAAGGTAAGTCTTCTAATGCAAAAAAAGTGTAATGTAAAAGTACCATTAATAGTGGAATTTTAACAAACTGGCAAAGTGCCAGTGCAGATACAATAGGGTCTTTTAAGAGGCTCTTAAATAGGTACATGGAGCTTTAAAAAATAGAGGGCTATGCACTAGGGAAATTCTAGGCAGTTTCTAGAGTAGGTTACATGGTCGACACAACATTGTGGGCCAAAGGGCCTGTAATGTGCTGTAAATTTCTATGTTCTGTAAAAAGTATTCACCCTCTTGGAATTTTTCATGTTTGTTTTGAATTTAACATTGAATTACAGTGGATTTAATTTGTTTATTTTGACACTTTCATGTCATACGAGGGATCTAAACTAATTACAAATATAAAACACAATAATTGCACAAGTATTCACCCCCTTTAATATGGCACACTAAATCATCACTAATGCAGCCTCTCCTTTACATGTTCTACCAGTCTTCTATGCGGTGGTGTGCTGGGGCATTAGCATCAACACGAGTAATGCCAACAGGCTCAATAAACTGATTAGAAAGGCTGGTTCTGTTTTTAGGAGCCAAACTGGACACACTGGAGGTTGTGGTAGAACAAAGGACTCTGAAAAATCCTGGCAATTATGGGATAGTGTTTCCCACTTCCCTGCATGCCACCTTGGCTGAACAGTGGAGCACTTTTAGTAATAGACTAAGACAACTGTGCTGCTCTCGAGCACTCTGAGGTCATTCTTGCCCTCAGCCATTGGGCTCTATAATGAGTCAACCTATAGCCGGGGAAGTGATGCCCCCCCCCCCCCCCCATTAGACTGTTTGAGGTAATTTATTTTTTATTCTTACTTCTCTCCTAATATTTGTATATCTGTGTACTTGTAATTGTACTGTGACACTGTAATTTCCTTTGGGATGAATAAAGTATCTACAGATAATCAAAGGAAAAGTTCAACATTGTTAGATCATCAAGACATACTGCTTTGAAATAGTTCTTTTGCCTACCAAGTCCATGTTCTCCCATCAATGGCTCTGATCCTAGCATCCCATATACCAGGGTGGTTATCTTATTAACTAGCCCTTTCCTCACAAGTGGATGGAAATCAGAGCACACAAATTCCACAAAGACTGCTGTGGAGATCAGGTTTGAAACTGGACTGCAGAAGCTGAATTTCATTTCATATCCACTACTTTTTGGTGATTCCTGAGATGTGTTGGAATGACATGTTGATCCTAATGTACAATTATTTCCCGAAGGATGGAATTTTATCCTGATCAAGGAATAAATAATTTTGGTTTAATTTTCATAGGGGAACCTTCCTACAGATTATAAAATTAGCTTGATCGATGTAGGACTCGTCATTGAATATCTTATGGGTGGAACATATCGATGTACATACACAAGGAAACGTTTCAGAATTATCTACAACAATCTTCATGGACACACCAGGGTATGCTCATTTTCCAGAATATTTCAGATATCAGAAATAGTCACTAGCTTGAAGTTGTATTGTGAAATGGAGAGAGGGGTCATGGAAAATTTTTTAAGTTCTTGGAACAAGTAGGAGGTTGATGTATTCCAGCACAGAGTACAAGTTATTGTGCACTATTTCTGAACCAAAATTTCTAGTTCAGTTCAAAAACTGATTGAACTTGTGGAAAGAGGAGATGCAAGTTTGTAATATTTAGTACTTGACTTGTAGCTCTTTATTTTAAAAAAAAGTTTGTTTCTACATCTATAGTTATTAAAATGCTGGCTGTTCACCTTCATTTTGACATTGCTCTCAGTAGGAATTAAAATTGATTTATGTATTTAATTCTGTTTAAAAAAAGATACTACTAAAGTTATGCATTATAAAATGAATTGCAAGTAAATTATAAAAGTTTGCAGGAAGCCAGATTGTCATGGAGCTCTTGATTTCAAATCAAATTTGCATAAATTTGTCTTCTTTCATCCCCTTGGCTTTTCTCTAATTTATTTTTCAAATTTTGTATTTATCTTCAAAATGCATTATGCATTGTTATACTTTATTATATCTAATTATATCTATTATATCTAATAAAATTCAATATTCTTAGAATATTCGTCAACATTTCTGACCACCTTTAAGTTGTATGCAGTTACTATGAACCTTTAAGACCATTTGATTGCATTTTTAAAAAGGGTTTAATGTTTAATATACCTGAATTTAGTATGCCTTCAAATTTTATTTATTGAGATACACCATGGAGTAGGCCCTAAATCAACCCTGATTTAACCCAAAACCTAGTCATGAGACAACTTACAGTGTCCAGTTAACCTACTAACTGGTACATCTTTGGACAGTGGGAGGAAACTGGAGCACCCAGAGGAAACCCATGCACTCACAGAAGAATGTACAAACTCCCTACAGACACTGGTGGGAACTGAACCCAGGTCATTGGTACTGTAAAACGTTGTGCTAACCACTACACTACCAGCAAATCTCATCTGATACAGTTGCCCATTGTACCAGCTTGAAGGAATTACTAATATTACACTTCATGCTTAAGTGTAATATTTTGGTTATTGAATTATCCAGAAGTTTAGACAAATATCTCAGAACCTGAAGCAATTCAGTTAATAAGCTGGAATTAAAAACTGTTGACCATGAAATAGAACACAGTTCATCATTAAATTCTAATCTATTGCAACCCTTGAGTATCACTGGTACTTTAATGAGGTTTTCTTCATTTTTTTAAATCCAGAGATCTGGTCGCCATTCATCTAGTATACCTCAGTTGCGCAAACACCAGGATTCACTGACAAATCGAGCAGACAAAAAAGAGAAGACGCGACATAATCATTTCATTAAGACTGCACAACCTTATAAGCCTAAGGTACTAACCAATGTGAAACAACATGTTAGGGCAGGTTGAGGGGGTGAGTGCACTGCCTGCTAGATTTTAAACTTTGAAGAGTATACCAACTTCATACAGAACTGTTATCATACTGAGTGTACAGTGATTTCAATGATACTGGTAAAAGCTTGCAGTTAAAAGAACTACTTAAAATTCGTTTATTGGTGCTGATATTTAGTTTTATTGAATTGCCTTGGGATTCTGCTGTCACTTTCATTCATATAGCCCAGTGAATTGATGTTCACTCACTCTTGGTATTGTTTACTTAAGCCTTGTAGGAGGTTAAATGAGCTTATAAAACTGTGCATTGTTCTTAAAAATATAACATGGTAACATTGCTTTCCAGAATGCTGCCTGAATTAGAGGGCATGTGCTATAATGAGAAGTTGTTTTCTCCAGAGCGTCCAAGACTGAGGGGAGATCTGATAGAGGTTTATAAGATTATGAGAGGCCTAGATAGAGTAGACAGGCGGTATCTTTTTCCCAAGGTTGAAATGTCTAATACCAATGGACATGCATTTAAAGTGAGAGGGGGTAATTTCAAAGGAGCTGTGAGGGGCAGGTTTTATTTTAAGTGTTGGGTTCCTGGAATGCGCTACCTGGAGTGGTGGTAGAGGCAGATACATTAGGAATTTTTAAGAGTCATTTAGATGGGCACGTGAATGTGATGAAAGTGGAAGGATATGAACATTGTGTAGCAGAAGAGATTACATAGAATAGTACAGCACATTACAGGCCTTTCGGCCCACAATATTGTGCTGACCCTCAAACCCTGCCTCACATATAACCCCCCACCTTAAATTCCTCCATATACTTGTCTAGTAGTCTCTTAAACTTCACTAGTGTGTCTGCCTCCACCACTGACTCAGGCAGTGCATTCCACGCACCAACCACTCTCTGAGTGAAAAACCTTCCTCTAATATCCCCCTTGAACTTCCCTCCCCTTACCTTAAAGCCATGTCCTCTTGTACTGAGCAGTGGTGCCCTGGGGAAGAGGCGCTGGCTGTCCACTCTGTCTATTCCTCTTAATATCTTGTACACCTCTATCATGTCTCCTCTCATCCTCCTTCTCTCCAAAGAGTAAAGCCCTAGCTCCCTTAATCTCTGATCATAATCCATACTTTCTAAACCAGGCAGCATCCTGGTAAATCTCCTCTGTACCCTTTCCAATGCATCCACATCCTTCCTATACTGAGGCGACCAGAACTGGACACAGTACTCCAAGTGTGGCCTAACTAGAGTTTTATAGAGCTGCATCATTACATCGCGTCTCTTAAACTCTATCCCTCAACTTATGAAAGCTAACACCCCATAAGCTTTCTTAACTACCCTATCTACCTGTGAGGCAACTTTCAGGGATCTGTGGACATGTACCCCCAGATCCCTCTGCTCCTCAACACTACCAAGTATCCTGCCATTTACTTCTACTCTGCCTTGGAGTTTGTCCTTCCAAAGTGTACCACCTCACACTTCTCCAGGTTGAACTCCATCTACCACTGCTCAGCCCACCTCTGCATCCTATCAATGTCTCTCTGCAATCTTAGACAATCCTCTACACTATCTACAACACCACCAATCTTTGTATCGTTTGCAAACTTGCCAACCCACCCTTCTACCCCCTCATCCAGGTCATTAATAAAAATCACGAAAAGTAGAGGTCCCAGAACAGATCTTTGTGGGACACCACTAGTCACAACCCTCCATTCTGAATGTTCTCCCTCCACCACAACCCTCTGCCTTCTGCAGGCAAGCCAATTCTGAATCCACCTGGCCAAATTTCCCTGGATCCCATGCCTTCTGACTTTCTGATCCTTGTCAAATGCCTTACTAAAATCCATGTAGATCACATCCACTGCACTACCCTCATCTATATGCCTGGTCACCTCCTCAAAGAACTGTATCAGGCTTGTTAGGCACGATCTGCCCTTCACAAAGCCATGCTGACTGTCCCTGATCAGACCATGATTCTCTAAATGCCCATAAATCCTATCTCTAAGAATCTTTACCAACAGCTTTCCCACCACAGACGTAAGGCTCACTGGTCTATAATTACCTGGACTATCCCTACTACCTGTTTTGAACAAGGGGACAACATTCGCCTCCCTCTAATCCTCCGGTACCATTCCTGTGGACAACGAGGACATTTTTATCCTAGCCAGAGGCTCAGCAGTCTCTTCCCTTGCCTCGTGGAGCAGCCTGGGGAATATTCCGTCAGGCCCCGGGGACTTATCCGTCCTAATGTATTTTAACAACTCCAACACCTCCTCTCCCTTAATATCAACATGCTCCAGAACATCAACCTCACTCATATTGTCCTCACCATCATCAAGTTCCCTCTCGTTGGTGAATACTGAAGAGAAGTATTCATTGAGGACCTCGCTCACTTCCACAGCCTCCAGGCACATCTTCCCACCTTTATCTCTAATCGGTCCTACCTTTACTCCTGTCATCCTTTTGTTCTTCACATAATTGAAGAATGCCTTGGGGTTTTCCTTTACCATACTCGCCAAGGGCTTCTCATGACCCCTTCTTGCTCTTCTCAGCCCCTTCTTAAGCTCCTTTCTTGCTACCCTATATTCCTCAATAGACCCATCTGATCCTTGCTTCCTAAACCTCATGTATGCTGCCTTCTTCCACCTGACTAGATTTTCCACTTCAGTTGTCACCCATGGTTCCTTCACCCTACCATTCTTTATCTTCCTCACCGAGACAAATTTATCCCTAACATCCTGTAAGATATCCCTAAACATCGACCACATGTCCATAGTACATTTCCCTGCAGAAACATCATCCCAATTCACACCCGCAAGTTCTAGCCTTATAGCCTCATAATTTGCCCTTCCCCAATTAAAAATTTTCCTGTCCTCTCTGATTCTATCCTTTTCCATGATAATGCTAAAGGTCAGGGAGCAGTGATCACTGTCCCCCAGATGCTCACCCACTGACTGATCTGTGACCTGACCCGGTTCATTACCTAATACTAGATCTAGTATGGCATTCCCCCTAGTTGGCCTGTCAACATACTGTGACAGGAATCCATCGTGGACACACTTAACAAATTCTGCCCCATCTAAACCCTTGGAACTAATCAAGTGCCAATCAATATTAGGGAAGTTAAAGTCACCCATGATAACAACCCTGTTATTTTTGCACCTTTCCAAAATCTGCCTCCCAATCTGCTCCCCAGTATCTCTGCTGCTACTGGGGGCCTATAGAATACCCCCAGTAGAGTAACTGCTCCTTTCCTGTTCCTGACTTCCACCCATACTGATTCAAAAGAGGATCCTGCTACATTACCCACTCTTTCTGCAGCTGTAATAGTATCCCTGACCAGTAATGCCACCCCTCCTCCCCTTCCCCCCACCTCTCTATCCCTTTTAAAGCACTGAAATCCAGGAATGTTCCGAATCCATTCCTGCCCTGGTGCCAGCCAGGTCTCCGTAATGGCCACTACATCATAATTCCATGTATGTATCCAAGCTCTCAGTTCATCACCTTTGTTCCTGATGCTTCTTGCATTGAAGTACACACACTTTAGCCCTTCTACCTTACTACCTTTTATACCCTTTATTCTGCTGCTCTTTCCTCAAAGCCTCTCTATACGTTAGATCTGGCTTTACTCCATGCACTTCTTTCACTGCTCTATCGCTCCGGGTCCCATCCCCCTTGCAAATTAGTTTAAACCCTCCCGAACCATGCTAGCAAACCTACCAGCAAGGATATTGCTCCCCCTCGAGTTCAGGTGCAACCCATCCAATCTGTACAGGTCCCACCTTCCCCAGAAGAGATCCCAATGGTCCAAAAATCTAAAACCCTGCCCCCTGCACCAACTCCTCAGCCACGCATTCAACTGCCATCTCCTCCAATTCTTACCATCGCTATCACTTAGTACTGGCAGCAATCCTGAGAACGCCACCCTTGAAGTCCTGTTCTTCAGCCTTCTGCCTAGTTCCCGAAACTCTCACTTCAGGACCTCATCCCTCTTCCTGCCTATGTCGTTGGTCCCAACATGTATCACGACTTCTGGTTGCTTTCCCTCTCGTACCAGGATGTCATGCACCCAGTCAGAGGCATCCCGGATCCTGGCACCCGGGAGGCAACAAACCATGCAGGTTTCCATCTCACGTCCACAAAATCTCCTGTCTGCTCCCCTGACTATTGTAGAGTCTCCAATGATGACCGCTCTCCTCTTCTCCGTCTCATCCTTCTGCACCACAGGGTCAGACTCAGTGCCAGTTGAACCATTTGATTACTAATTTAATTGGTTCAGCACAACAATGTGGGCTGAATGTGCTGTATTGTTCTGTGTTCTTTGGGAATGTTTTTAAATAAGTACTTCCGAGCTCAGTCACACAACATTGAAATGAACCACTCAGTTTCCAGCCCGCCCCCCCCACACACCCATCCCAATCACACTAGTACCATCTTCCAGTACTTGGCCAATACCCTTTTTGAATGGCTAGGCCATTCAAAACTCTTCCAGATTTTGCTTTCAACACTGTCCAGCAGTGTTCTAGGTCCATGCCACTCCTCTTCATATCCCTCTGAATCTCTTGCCTCTCGTTTTACCAAGGCAAAGTAATCTATCTACAGCTTGTGATCTTGTACATCTCAATTATGCCATCTATTAACCTCTTCCACTTCAGGAAAACTCTACCTAGTCTCTGCAATATACAAATAATGAAATATAACATTGTGGTGAATCTCCTCTGCAACAGACACTTGTAAGCTTTGAAAAATCCTGTCAGAGGAGCTTGGGTCTCAGACTGTCAAGGAACCAAAAGACTCAGTAGCTGAGAGATGCCAGAGACCTTGGGAGTAGGTGACAGAGTTAGAGCACTACAACACAGAAACAGGCCCTTTGGCCATCTAATCAGTACCAAACTGTTAATCTGCCTAGCCTCATTAACCTGTATCTGGACCATAGTCCTCCATATCCCTCCCATCCATGTACCCCATTTCATAGCAAATTAGCAATCAATTTGATCTTGAATTACTGAATATATTGATGTTCTTGTCTTGGTATTTTCCTGTTACAAAGTACTTACTGATTTTTTTTTTTTGCTCTTTTAGCCTGAATCCACTGTTGATCAGGGAAAGAAGAAGAGAACCAAAGATGAAATTGTGGACATTGATGACCCTGAAACCAGATGTTTTCCCTATCCTTTCAATGAACTGCTCGTGTGGGCTGTACTAATGAAGAGGCAGAAAATGGCTATGTTCTTTTGGCAGCACGGAGAAGAGTCCATGGCCAAGGCTTTAATTGCTTGCAAGCTAAATCGATCCATGTCTTGTGAAGCAAAGCAGAGTGATGTTGTTGATGATACTTCTGAAGAACTGAAGCAATCTTCTAGGTTAGTGATTGTAAAGTAGGCACATAATACTCAAGTAATCTTGATTTCTAAGGACATGATGTCAGCTGAGTTCAGAAAGACAGTCAAGTCAGGCAGCATCTCAGAATCAGGTTTTGTTATCACTGGCCTGTGTCGTGAAATTTGTTAATTTGGCAGCAGCGTTTCAATCCAATACATAATATAGAAGAAAAAAAATAATAGTAATAAGTAAATCAATTACAGTATGTGTATTTCGAATAGATTAAAAATCATGCAGAAAACCCCCAGAAATAATATACCGTAGATTCCGGACTACAGAGCACACCTGATTAAAAGCCGCTGGCTCTAATTTTAGAAAGAAAATCAATTTTTTACTTGTACAGGCCGCACCGGATTTTAGGCCGCACCGGATTTTCGGCCGCAGGTGTCCCACGTTGTAATATGAGATATTTACACAGAAAGATATTACACGTGAGGATTTTTTAACTTTTAATTAAATCCATATGGTAACATAAACAAATACATATTGCAAATGCTTTTTTTCGAACCGTGCATGTAACGCGGCTACTTTTAAATATACGTTGCGTATACTTTTTTACTGAACAACATTCCAATATCTCCTAACGACCGGTAAAAAATATATATACTGCAGCCTACCAGGAAAAGTTATTGATCGCCTTTAACTTAAAAGCAGCTTTCGCTCAGATCCAAAGCCGCTCGCGTAATGCCGCTCCCCCCCTCCTTCCCGTTTATCGCAAACCGGTATCCCACAAGACGCGGCGAAACCGGGTGTGACGTCATAGCATCCCGCGATGTAGTACAGAAAACAAATATAGTTAAAACACTTCTAACTTTAACTAACAAATGAATTACTAAGCGAAAATATTATAAACTAAATAACTGCCATAAAGGCAGCACAATGCTTTTCTTCGAGTGTTTTCCATGTTGATGAGGGTGAGTACAAATGACTGATTTACAATAATTTAATTGTGAAAGTGCGCTTGATTTATCGTACAATTTCATTGGACCTCTGTGAACTACTCATCAATTTTATTGGTCTACTGTTACGAGGCAAAATGTTTTTGGCGGCATGAAAAAAACCATGCATTGGCCGCTCCGTATTAAAGGCCGCAGAGTTCAAAGCTGTTCAAAATGTGGGAAAAAAGTAGCGGCTTATAATCCGACATCTACGGTATATTAAAAAAGTGAGGTAGTGTTCCTGAGTTCAATGTCCATTTAGGAATCTGATGGCAGAGGGGAATAAGCTGTTCCTGAATCGCTGAGTGTGTGCCTTCAGGCTTCTGTACCTCCTACCTGATGGTAACAGTGAGAAAAGGGCATGCCCTGGGTGCTGGAAGTCCTTAATAAAGGACACTGCCTTTCTGAGACACTGCTCTTTGAAGATGTCCTGGGAACTTTATAGGCTAGTACCCAAGATGGAGCTGACTAAATTTAAACCCTCTGCAGCTTTTTTCAGTCCTGTGCAGTAGACCCATCCCCCCCCCCATACCAGACAGTGATGCAGCCTGAATGCTTTGCAGAGTATATCTATAGAAGTTTTTGAGTGTATTTGTTGACATACCAAATCTCTTCAAACTCCTAATAAAATGTAGGAGTTGTCTTGCCTTCTTTATAACTGCATCGATAGGTTAGAACCAGGTTCGATCCTCCAAGATCTTGACACCCAGGAACTTGAAACTGCTAACTTTCTCCACTTCTCCTCCAAGATCTTGACACCCAGGAACTTGAAACTGCTAACTTTCTCCACTTCTGACCCCTCTGAGGATTGGTATGTGTTCCTTTGTCTTACCCTTCCTGAAGTCCACAGTCAGCTCTTTTGTCTTTCTGATGTTGAGTGCAAGATTGTTGCTGTGACACCACTCCACTAGGTGGTATATCTTGTCTCTATATGCCCTCTGGTCTTCATCTGAGATTCTACCAACAATGGTTGTATTATCAGCAAAGTTATAGATGGTATTTGATCTATACTATACTATTCTACTATTTGAACTATACTACCCACACAGTCATGTGTGTATAGGGAGTAGAGCAGTGGGCTAAGCACACACTCCTGTGGTGCACCAGTGTTGATTGTCAGTGAGGAGGAGATATTATCACCAATCTGCACAGATTGTGGTCTTCCGGTTAGAAAGTCAAGAATCCAGTTGCAGAGGGAGATACAGAGGCCCAAGTTCTGTAACTTCTTAAACAGAATTATGGGAATTATGGTATTAAATGCTGAGCTATAGTGGATGAACAGCATTCTGAATAGATGTTTGTGTTGTCCAAGTGGTCTAAGGCCGTTTGAAGAGCCATTGAGATTGCATCTGCCGTTGTGACCTATTGTAGCGATAGGCAAGTAGGCCAACAGATCCTTGCTGAGGCAGGAATTCAGTCTGGTCATGACCAACCTCTCAAAGCATTTCATCACTGTATATGTGAGTGCCACCAGGTAATTATCATTAAAGAAGCTCACATTATTCTTCTTGGGCACTGGTATAATTGTTGCCTTTTTGAAGCAACCTCCGCCCATAGCAGTGAGAGGTTGAAAATGTCCTTGAATACTCTGTAGAAGGAATTAAACAGTGACATTTCAGACAGACAGTCCATCAGGTTACTCACTTGAATATCACAGCCCAAAACATCGACTGTTCATTCCCCCGACTTGCTGAGCTCCTCCAGCATTTTGTATGTGTTTTTCAAGATTTCCAACATCTGCAGAATCTCTTATTTGAGTTCAGAAGAAGTGACTTTCATGTGATTATAAAAAGTTTTTGTCTGTATTTAAGCACACAATCAATTCAGTTTCTTGTCACTTTCTAAACCAGTGCCGGTAGGTGGTCTGCTCTCACACTATCAATAATCACTTGAATTAATATCCTGTAGTATGTGAAAGTGACCAAGTTAATTCATGTAATGATGTAATAAGTTCCAGCCTAAGAATACTAACCTTCCTGTGAGCTGACTGAGGTAAGGAATTGGTGAATAGTAGACAGTAACAGTGATGCAGAGAATATGGACTCAGATTCAACAGGAGGGCAACATGCGATAATGGTCTGGGAGGAAGATGGAATGGAGGGATCGCTTTGTGGTGAAGAAAGTAGTAGAATCCTCAAGGTCACATATGTAGCACCCTAACCTTGCAGTGGAAAGGGAGATTCAGGCTTTATGGTTCCCCTGCCTAAAAGCTGGTGATGGAGAGGCATTTGGGTGTAGAGGTAAATCAAGAGACAGGTAGCAACCTAGAGTCAAATTAAACTTGAAAGATCAAAGCTCTGAACCATAGGAGCACGAGGGGTGACTTGGTAAGTGTGTGCAAGCTGATACAGGGCATGGATCGAGTGGACAGTCAAAGATTTTTTTACCCAGGGTAAAATGGCTTAATATGAGAGGACATAATTTTAAGGTGAAAGGAGGTAAGTATAGGGGGATGTCAGCTAGGCCTCATATGGAGCCAGTGATCATTAATAGA
The DNA here is from genome assembly GCF_048418815.1 of Hemitrygon akajei. Classification (NCBI taxonomy): domain Eukaryota; kingdom Metazoa; phylum Chordata; class Chondrichthyes; order Myliobatiformes; family Dasyatidae; genus Hemitrygon; species Hemitrygon akajei. The sequence goes on from NC_133153.1 coordinate 43,767,472, forward strand.
GAATGTGTGGAGCAGGTTAAGACCTACAAGTATCTGGGAGTGCAGTTAGACGAGAAGCTAGACTGGACTGCCAACACAGATGCCTTGTGTAGGAAGGCACAGAGTCGACTGTACTTCCTTAGAAGGTTGGCATCATTCAATGTTTGTAGTGAGATGCTGAAGATGTTCTATAGGTCAGTTGTGGAGAGCGCCCTCTTCTTTGTGGTGGCGTGTTGGGGAGGCAGCATTAAGAAGAGGGACACCTCACGTCTTAATAAGCTGGTAAGGAAGGCGGGCTCTGTGGTGGGCACAGAACTGGATGTATTTTAGTAAACTATTTAAGAACTTTTTAAAAGCTATTTATTAATGCTTTTTGAGAGGGTGATTTTAGATGCATATCATATTTATACTGAGTTAAGTATTCTATGTAATTAGTTTTGCTACAATAAGTGTATGGGACATCGGAAAAAATGTTGAATTTCCCCATGGGGATGAATAAAGTATCTATCTATCTATCTATTTTTGTTTAAGAGTGGAGGGTGGCAGAGACATACATTAGGGACATTTAAGAAACTCTTAGATAAGCACATCGATGACAGAAAAATGGAGGGCTGTGTAGGAAGGAAGGATTAGATTGATCTTAGTGTAGATTAAAAGGTCAGCACAACATCATGGGCAGAAGGCCTATACTGTGTTGTAACATTTTATGTTCTCAATTAGGGCAAGATTGGCATTAATATTCTGTTCCTATCGAAGCTGTGTTGGAGTGAATTAATTGTGGACTAGTTACTGTTATATTGAATGCCGGAAGAAATTAAGTATTTCACTTTGTGTAAACCAATAGTGTAGTGATTTTTGTTTTGTTGTTGCTTTTACATTTAATTGAGTTAATTAATGTGCAATGTTGATTGGAAGCTCACCTACATATCTTAGTGGTTCAGTATTTTAAAAATGCATACTTGATGCCTGAATTATGCCAATGTTTTATCAGCCACTGTCCATGTGAGAGAATTGATACAGGCAGATTCAGATTACTTTTAACACTCTTGGCAACTCATTCTGCATTTGTTTAGGGGCAGGAAGTAGATGGTTTCTGCCATTACACAATCAGTGAAGGCCCAAGAGCCACTAACTGTGCTGGAGTTATGCTTCATTACTTTACTTTACCTAAATTTTGTTAAAACTCTGAATTTCTTAAGGTTACACACTTGTGTCATTAACCTGTTGTTTGCAAGCTTACTTCTGCTGTTGTGTTACAGTGAATTTGGACAATTAGCAGTTGATTTACTGGATCAGTCATTCAGACAAGATGAAACTATGGCCATGAAGTTGCTGACTTATGAACTGAAGAATTGGAGCAATTCAACCTGCCTCAAGTTAGCTGTCCACTCAAGACTGCGACCGTTTGTAGCCCACACCTGTACTCAAATGCTGCTGTCAGATATGTGGATGGGAAGATTAAATATGAGAAAAAATTCATGGTACAAGGTAAAATATATGATGCTTTTATGGGAAGAGAATTAAAGCCAAGTAAATGAGCTAACCTGAATATACTAATGAGTTGGTATGTAAACCAGTAAGTGGGTAGTTAGCTAAGTACAGGTCACTGAAAATCGCCTTTATTTTTTCTTCTGGACAGGTTATTCTCAGTATTCTATTCCCACCTGCTATTCTCATGCTGGAGTTTAAAACCAAGGCCGAAATGTCTCATATTCCTCAAACAGAGGATGCACATCAAATGAACATGGAAGACAGTGAACACAACTTTCAGAGTCCAACTGATCAAATATCCATGGTAAGGTAGTTTCATGCTTGTGAATAGTTTAAGTGATGAAACAGTTGAGAGCACTTTATGTAATTCCTACTGTGCAAACTTTCTGCACTTTGCCCCAACTTCCATGCCCATCTAGCAGAATCTGAGTTGCACATTGGTTCATCAACTACCTCAGAACCCACGTGAAAACAAATCATCTCTGATTGATTAGTTTTTAATGTTTCAGCTGTTGGGAATGTTTTTTTTAAAAAAAATCCTAAGTGCTTGACTCTGTTAGGCAATGTATTCGTTTGTCCAAACTTTACTGTTGGATATCAAGGGTAAGGTCCTTTGGTCCTCTGCCTTCAGAAGAGTTGTCTGGTTGGATAAAGGCTGCTCACAATGAGTCTGGGCTGGGCAAGTCAAATCTGCATGGTGAATGGCAGACTAAAACTTTGTCAAGTTTAAAAAATATATATCAAATTAACTGAGAGCAGTTTCTAGAGGAAGACACCAAATAGAAATAGCGTGGTGGAAGGGTAGGGGAGAGGGACACAAAGAAGTGAAACAGATACTTCTGATGGTGATTGAGAAGCTCAACAAGTAGGAACTGAGTGAGCAGGGAAAAGATTCCATCTATGCTTTCACTGAACAAAGTCAAGTTTATTGCCATATACACAAGTACACACATGGACATGTGCAATGAAAACCTGGTTGTAACATTATCACAGGCCCATTGTATCATATTTACAGCATTCACAAGAAAAAAAGATTAACTTAAATTATAACAGTTTTTACAATTGGATCAAAAAAATTTCCTTTTTACTATGATCAAAGTGGTCAGTGCTACTGTACTGAAGTAGTGATTAGGGTTCTGCCAGTTGGTTCACAAACCGAATGGTTGAAGGGAAGTAGCTTTTCCTGAATTTGGTGGTTTAAAACTTCTGTACCTCCTGCCCAATGGGAGCTATGAAAAGATAGCATGACCCAGATGGTGGGGATCTTTATGTTGCCTTCTTGAGGCATCCCCTCTTGGAGAGATGACTGAGAGATGTGCGTACAATGTACTGGGTTCAGTATGCTACTCACTGCAGCTTCTTGTATTCTTGTGCTTTTGAATTGAGCAACCAGTCAGAATACTGTGGAAGTTAGTGTTTGACAAGCAGCTCCCTTTTTCTTCTAAGAAAATAAGGATGTAGGTGCTCTTTTTGCATCTGTATGGACCCATGACGCATAATCCAGTGTTAAGTCCTGGGAGTTTAAAGCAGCTGACTCATTCCACCGGTTTCTACTATTCTTATTATTTCAATCCAAAAAAATGAAAAAATAGATCTTGAAAAAATTTCTCATTTCCATCTAAAGCATCAGCTTAGTTTTGGAGATATTGAGATTGCATCTTCTAGTTCAATTATCACAGCAGAAGAAGAGACCAATGGCATCTTAAGTTATTTGTAATGGGGTGATTGTTCCTCTCCACGTCTTGTGGCACTCCAGGTGGCAACCTTGCAGTTTCTTTAGCATTTGTCTGTTTTTTTACTAGGCAGAGTTGCTAGCTCAATGCTCAACCCAGCACTGATGGAAAGCGTGCAGAGAGCTGGCCAGATTTGAACCCATAACCATTCGCCATAAAATCTGGTGTGGATGTCACTACGTCACCAGCCAGCTAATAATTGGTTTACTCCGTGCAATGAACTCTTCAGACATGCTTTTTTTTTGTGCAGTACTGATTTTCCTATAGGAAAATCTTGTATCAGTGTAGAAAAATATACTAACCAGTCGTGTGCGTACTGTGATGAAAGAGGCTAGGTAGAGGTTCCTTGTTAGTAGGATTTGTATCCATTGCTTGTTTGTATGGTTAGAAGTTAGTATTATAGAATGGTTACTTATGGTTAACCCTTTAATAAATCTGTGCAGTTTGCTTTGTTAGTATTTCTTCAGTCTGAGGAGTTGCTCCTTATTTAGTGAAGCCTAATCCTGCAATGTGTTAATTGCAAGTACGGAGGAAGAACTACAAAACTTAATTGATATAGCTGTTGAAGAAAGTGCAAAAATGGGTCTATCTGTCAATTGCAAAAAGACAGAATGTATGGTGATATCCAAAAAGAAGGAGAATCCTATCTGCAGGCTGAGAGTAAACGGGGAAGACATAAAACAAGTACAGAACTTTTGCTACTTAGAAAGCTGTGTGATATCAGATGGCAGGTGCGACATGGACTTCAAAAGAATAGGGATGGCAAAAGTCACCTTTACGAAAACAAAAAATATACTGACCAACGCCAAACTAGGCATGACAACCCGCCTCAGAGTACTGAAATGTTACATTTTCCAGTTATGTTATATGGTTCAGAATGTTGGACAATATCTAGTAACATGAGGAAACAAATTGAAGCAGCAGAGAGCAAACACGAGGAAATCTGCAGATGCTGGAAATTCAAACAACACACACAAAATGCTGGTGGAACACAGCAGGCCAGGCAGCATCTATACGAAGGGTCTCGGCCTGAAACGTCGACAGTGCTTCTCCTTATAGATGCTGCCTGGCCAGCTGTCTTCACCAGCATTTTGTGTGTGTTGTTTGAAGCAGCTGAGATGTGGTTTTTGAGGAGAATGCAAAGAATATCATGGATGAAATGAATATCTAATGAGGATGTCATGAACAGAGCAAGCACAAAAAGAGAAATAATGTATGAGATCATGAAAAGGCAACGTTACTTCATTGGACATGTGATTAGCAAAGAGAAGTTAGAATGCACGGTAATTATGTGAAAGATTGAAGGGAAGAAAGCAAGAGGAAGGTAAAGATGAATGATAATGAAGACAGCAGCCAGAGAACTTGAAATAACAGGTGTGTGTGGGCCATGGCAGTCAAAGCTCAAACTGGGCATGGGACCTGATGATGATGAATCCTGCAACATTTTGTAAGGCCTTTGGAAAAAGCTTCATGTAACCCTTGTCCTTGGTGTCATGGTGATATTGACCCACAGCAATAGTGCCACTTGTATATGATTGTACGTTCAAGTAATGTAGGAGCTGCTTGATCACTTAAAGTGAGAGTCATAGTGGTACAGCATGGATACAGACCTTTTGGCCCATACAACCCATGCTGACCTCAGTACCCATTTGGCTTCTAATTTCACATTCGGCCTGTGTCCCTCTAAGACTGTTACCGTTCACGTTATCTTAAATTTAAATATTTCTGATAAGGTTGTCTCTCATTCTCTATGTTCCAAGGAATAGAGACTTAATCTGGTCAACTCCTCCCTGTAACTCAGGCATTCTGGTCTTGGCAATATCCTCAAATCTTCTGCACTCTTTCCAGTTTAACCACATCCTTTGTTAACATGGTGACCAAAACTATATGCAGTGTTCCAAGTGTGGCCTCACCAAAGACTTGTACACCTGCAACACAGTGTCCCAACTCTTATACCCAATGCCACATTTGGTAATTGCTGTCTTAACTGGTGTCTGAAAAGTGAGTAAATAAGACTGAGTTTCTTGTATCTATTCAACATACCCTAATTTTCAGAATGCCTTCTATTTTTTAATCATGGTTTTTAACGTATGAACAAATTTATCTAGTGAAGTAGACAGCATGATGGAGTACAGGTCCTTTGACCCACAATGTTGTGCTAACCCTTTAATCTACTCCAAGGTCAATGTAACCCTTCCTTCCCACAATTTTGTCCTGCAGGAAGTATTTAAAGAAGAAGGAATCTGTGACCATGAAATGAAACATGAAGATGCAAATTTGACTAAACCAAGGAGGTTGCCTGTCACAAGAAAGTTCTATGCCTTCTACCATGCACCAATTGCAAAGTTTTGGTTTAATACAGTAAGTAGCAAAGTAGAAGTTCCGCTGTTTTAAGATGTACTCAGTGTTAAATCTTGTAAAGAGAATTCAGTATTCTAGGTTTTGTAGAATCAATTATTTTCAGTTTCCCGTTATTGAATGAGGAATTGACTATCCTGTTTTGAGATCCAAGGACTTTGAATGAAAAGTATTATGGATAAGAGATTTTTTTAAAGAAAAGATGGTCATATAAAAAAAGTCTTGTTTGTAAGCAATGCTTCATCTCCTTCATAGTAATTCCATTCAGACCACCATAGAGCCCCACTGTTAAATATCGGTCCTATATCAGTAAGTTTCAGTAGATACATTTAATGCCAGAGAAGTTATTCTGAATAGCCAGCTCTGAATTTTATATTAACTGTAAAACTGCACTGGATTTACTGTAAAACTGCACTGGATTTTTCAGCATCTTTGAATTCGGTACTGATGAAAAAAAGTGAATAGGGAAAATGGAGAATTAGAAGATTGTAGTATGCTAAAAGGAATAAGTCTAATTGGGATATACAGGAGAACAAACTGAGCCATACTTTTACTTACATTTTACATCATTGTAGATTTTGTATGTCTCTCCTTCTCCAGATATACCGTAGTCTCTGGTGCAACTTAAGAGTTACAGCAGATAAATCATTTCTGTATTCTAGTTTTCACGTTTGTAACAAAACTTCAATCCGCTTAACTTCATAAAACTTATGTTTGTTGATGGTCTTCATCCTCGTGATCCATTATTAATCTCAATCTTGTATTCTGTTAACGATAAAATAAGCACTAGCTTTCCTAGAAGGGCTTTTGAGGCAAAATGAAATTGTTTCTAAGCCTAAAATGCTGCTGAATGTTGTAGATATGAATAATGATTAAAAGTGCTGGAGGTATATGGCCAAGCAGGTATTTCATCTATCCCCATAGATACTGCCTAATGTCATTTGTTTTCATTTAGGTTGGTCTTTATCTTTGTGTAGCTGTGGAAATCAAAAGAAAAACTTCAGATGTGGATCAGACACATTGTAGGAAGAGAGGCAGTGTTAACACACCATGTTGAAGACCCCTTGTTGGAAAGCAGGAAGGAGACAAAAGAAGCTTGTTAAATTGCAGGGAGGGTGGGGCTGAGAGGGATCTCTGGTGTAAAATTGTCATGGCCATGGGGATGAGCTTTAGAACAGGGATACCTGGTCAGTGAGTCACGATCAGAATCAGGTTTAATATCACTGGCATATGTCGTGAAATTTGTTGTTTTGTGGCAGCAGTACATTGCAATACACAACAATAAAAACTATAAATTACAATAAAATGTGTATATTAAAAAAACAAGTGTTGCAAAAAGGGGGAAAATCTGAGGTAGTGTACATGGGTTCATTGTCTATTCTGAGATCTGACGGGAGAGGGGAAGAAGCTGTTCCTGAAACATTGAGTGTGTGTCTTCAGGCTTCTGTATCTCCTCCCTGGTAGAAGCAATGAGAAGAGGGCATGTCCTGGGTGATGGGTGTCCTTAATGAAGAATGCCACCTTTTTGACTCATCACCTTTTGGAAGGTACCCTGAATGCTGGAGAGGCAAGTGCTCATAATAGAGATGGCTGAGTTTACCACTTCCTGTAGCCTTTTCCAATACCTTGCTGTGGTTCTTTCATACCAGATAGTGATGCAACCAGTTAGAATGCTCTCCTCCGTACATCTGTAGAAATTTGTCTTTGGCAAAATACCAATTGTCAAACTACCAATGAAATATAGCCAATGTAATTGCGTCAATATGTCACGCCCAGGATAGATCCTCAGTTATTGACACCCAGGAACTTGAAACTGCTCTTCCTTTCCACTTTTGATGTACTGACTTGAGTGCAATATAGTTGCCTCGACATCACTGGACCAGCTGATTTATCTCACTCCTGTATGCCTCCTCTTCATCTAAAATTCTGCCAACAAGAGTTGTCAGCAAATTTATAGATGGTGTTTGAGCTGTGTAGCTGCCCAGGTTTTGAAGCTTTTTGATTAAAACTGAGGGTGTGACTGTGTTGAATGCTGACTTGTAGTCAATAAACACCAGCCTGACATAAATATTACTATTGTCAAGGTGGTCCAAGGCAGAGTTAGAGAGCTGGTGAGATTGCATTCGCTGTAGACCTATTGTGACATTTGACAAATTACAGTGGGTCCATATCCTTGCTGAGTCTAGAGTTGATTTTAACCTTGAACTATATGATAGAGAGCAGAAATGTAGACAAAAAATTGTAGGAGTTAATTCTTCCTGCTCTGACTATAGAGCAGGTCTGGCTGGGTATGACTTACACTCTGAGGGAAAAGCAGATAAAACAAAAGCTAAGCCAATCTCATTGAAATCAAGTTACCTAAAGTTGTAGAGAAATGCAACATATACAGTTGGAAGTTGCTGTTCTGGGTGCCAGTGTCCGGGGGAGCCCATTTGTGACCTTCCCGTGCCAGTGTCCAGGGCCCTACCAGTGACCTTTCCGCGCCAGTGTCCGGGAGGGGGCCCCCGGTGGTGACGTTCCTGTACCATTGTCTGGGGGTGGGGGTAAGCCCTGACAGTGACCTTCCCACACCAGTGTCCCGGGGTTTCAACAGGCTTTGCAGGTAAAGTGCTAATTCACTTACACAGTCAGCCTGGTGCATTCAGTGTTCATAATGTGGTCTTCCCTACATTGGAAAATCAAAATGCAGATTTGGCAACAGTTTAGTTTAAGAGAAACCCTGAGCTTCTCGATGCCTGCCACAATGATTCACCATGTCATTCCAACCTGTTATAACAATTACAGCACGGAAACAGGCCATCTCAGCCCTTCTAGTCCGTGCCGAACGCTTACTCTCACCTAGTCCCACTGACCCACACTCAGCCCATAACCCTCCATTCCTTTCCTGTCCATATACCTATCCAGTTTTTTTTTAAATGACAAAATCGAACCTGCCTCTACCACTTCCACTGGAAGCTCATTCCGCACAGCTACCACTCAGAGTAAATAAGTTCCCCCTCGTGTTGCCCCTAAAATCTGTCCCCTAACCTTCAACTCATGTCCTCTTGTTTGAATCTCCCCTACTCTCAATGGAAAAAGCCTATCCACGTCAACTCTATCTATCCCCCTCATAATTTTAAATACCTCTATCAAGTCCCCCCTCAACCTTCTACGCTCCAAAGAACAAAGACCTAACTTGTTCAACTTTTCTCTGTAACTTAGGTGCTGAAACTCAGGTAACATTCTAGTAAATCTCCTCTGAGCTCTCTCTATTTTGTTGACATCTTTCCTATAATTCGGTGACCAGAACTGTAAACAATACTCCAAATTGGGCCTCACCAATGCCTTGTACAATTTTAACATTACATCCCAACTCCGATACTCAATGCTCTGATTTATAAAGGCCAGCATACCAAAAGCTTTCTTCACCACCCTATCCACATGAGATTCCACTTTCAGGGAACTATGCACCATTATTCCTAGATCACTCTGTTCTACTGCATTCCTCAATGCCTTACCATTTACCATGTATGTCCTATTTTGATTTGTCCTACCAAAATGTAGCACCTCACACTTATCAGCATTGAACTCCATCTGCCATCGTCCAGCCCACTCTTCTAACTGGCCTAAATCTCTCTGCAAGCTTTGAAAACCTACTTCATTATCCACAATGCCACCTGCCTTAGTATCATCTGCATACTTAATAATCCAATTTACCACCCAGATCATTAATGTATATGACAAACAACATTGGACCCAGTACAGATCCCTGAGGCACACCACTAGTCACCGGCCTCCAACCTGACAAACAGTTATCCACCAACACGCAAAATGCTACTGGAACACAGCAGGCCAGGCAGCATCTATAGGGAGAAGCACTGTCGACATTTCGAGCCGAGACCCTTCGTCAGGACTAACTAAAAGGAAAGACACTAAGAGATTTGAAAGTAGGAAGGGGAGGGGGAAATGCAAAATGATAGGAGAAGACCGGAGGGGGTGGGATGAAGCTAAGAGCTGGAAAGGTGATTGGCAAAAGTGATACAGAGCTGGAGCAGGGAAAAGATCATGGTACGGGAGGCCTAGGGAGAAAGAAGGTGGGAGTGGAGCACCAGAGGGAGATGGAGAACAGGCAAGGTGATGGGCAGAGAGAGAGAGAAAAAACAAACAACTAAATATGTCAGGGATGGCGTAAGAAGGGGAGGAGGGGCATTAACGGAAGTTAGAGAAGTCAATGTTCATGCCATCAGGTTGGGGGCTACCCAGCCGATATATAAAGTGGTGTTCCTCCAACCTGAGTGTGGCTTCATCTTGACAGTAGAGGAGTATAAGGTGTTGTTCCTCCACTACTACTCTCTGGCATCTCCCATCCAGCCATTGATGGGAGATGTGTGGACTGCTGCCATTTTAAAGTGATGGGCAATGTAAGCTTGAATATATTATCATCTTTCATCTGGGTATGGTGCAGCTTTCTCAAGTCAAGTCAAATCGCTTTTATTGTCATTTTGACCATAACTGCTGGTACACTGCAAAGTGAAAATGAGACAATGTTTTTCAGGGCCATGGTATTACATGACACAGTGCAAAAAACTAGATTGAACTACGTAATAAAAAAAACAACGCAGAGAAAGCTACACTAGACTACAGACCTACACAGGACTGCATAAAGTGCACAAAAACAGTGCAGGCATTACAATAAATAATAAACAGGACAATAGTTCTGAACTCAATGTATTTGAGTTCTGCAATAATGTCTAATTTGATTTCTGTCTGTGTCAGTTGGTCATCTGTGGCCTTGGTTCAGCTCTTCCCCCCCCCATTTTTTCTCTTTTTCCTCTGGCGATGGAGGTCATGCCAGGCACATCTTCCTGCTCTGCATTTCACAACTTCTGCATTATTTTGTTTGTATTCTCACTCTCTCATGGCTCCCATTCTCTCATCGACCAGCTAATCTTGTTTACAGATTATCTCCACAGTCACTTTGATTTTTAACCTGTCAGAGACATCTCCACCCTCCCTTCAGTTTGTGTTTTTTGAAATTTCTCCGTTTTGACTGAGTTGTCAACCTGAAAGGTTGATTTTCTTAGCACAGAAGCTTTAGTGATCTGCTTTAGCATTTCCAGTGTTCCCAGCTGCAGTGCTGTGACTGAAGTATGGGCTGCTATTTAAAACACTAATGCCTGTTTCCTCTATTTTCAGTTGGCTTATTTGGGATTCCTCATGCTGTTCACATATGTTGTTCTGGTACGAATGCAAGAATTACCTTCAGTGCAAGAGTGGATTGTAATTTCCTTCATTTTTACCTTGGCCATTGAGAAAATTAGAGAGGTATGGGTTATTCTTTTTAATGTCTTCTCTCCATACTTTAATATTCCATGTAGTGTGTAAAATGTTAAATTAAATTGTATATGGAGGAATTTAAGATGGAGGGTTATATGAGAGGCAAGGTTTAAGGGTCGGCACAACATTGTGGGCCGAAGGGCCTGTACTATGCTGTATTGTTCTATGTAAATTGTTCAATGAAGACAGTAGTTGAAGCTGAGTGAGTTGGATCACAGTGTCCTCGTGGCTCTGAGTTTTAGTCACTTGTGTACCATTGAGCTCCAGGATGCAGTTTCTATTCTGTTTCAGTCTTTATCCACCTTAACATAGTGAAGGCATGATCCATTTGTTCCTTAGGCTGCCCCACCTCCAGCAATATGTTGACTAGTTCTGGCGAGAAACACCTCTGTACAAAATCCCTCTGGATAGATTACTCCATCTTCTCGCTTATATAGTTAGTTCACTAACACTGAAGAAATAGGAAAGTGACATTTGCCGCTTTCCTGTCTTTTGAAGCTTTTCTGTGTTGAACCCCTGATGGTGGAGTACTGTCATAGAGCTTTAACTTCAAACTTCCAAAACAACCCGCATCCCTTTGAAACCTCTTTATAGCTTTCATACCATTTCTCTGATATATTTTGAAGATATCATCTTAAAATATCACAGAAACTGGAAATGAGAAAACGAAGTAGAAAGTGCTGGAAACGCTTGACTGGTCAGGCAAAATAATTGATTTTGGGTTGAAAGATGTTGGTCAGAACTGCATTCATTGAGTCCTTCTGCTCATAAATCAGAGACTCCATGAGGTTTGCTTGCCTTGGTCATTTCAAACTCCAGGACGTTTAATGGACAGCTTGCGTGTAGCAGCAACCTATTTTGGAGGAAACCTATTATTTTTGGTTTGCCAGTGGGATTATATGGTATTTTGTTTTTGTCTAGATCTTCATGTCGGAGGCTGGAAAGATAAGTCAGAAGATCAAAGTCTATTTCAGTGACTATTTCAACATCACCGACACACTTGCAATTGTTTTGTTTTTTGTTGGTTTTGGACTGAGGTTTGGAAGTGGGCAAGTGAGGAATGCTGGGAGAACAATGTATTGCCTCAATATTATATTCTGGTATGTGCGACTACTGGATTTCCTGGCAGTCAATCAGCACGCAGGCCCCTACGTCACCATGATAGGCAAAATGGTAAGTGTGTTACTTGGAAGCTTTGCTCTAATAACATTTTAGGAAGATTTAATAATCATATGAGGAAGTGGTACAGACTTCCCATCTTTAAGGAAGTAATAACTGAACTGTTCTCATAGAATTGAATGCAGTCAGGGAGTTGTAATGGAAAACTTAAAGGTGAAAGGATGAGATTACAGGTAACTAAACTGTAGGTGCAGGTGTTGTTTCTAGTTTTAATACAATTGTCTCCATATTATGCTAGGCTGCACCTTGAAAATCCTACTTTTCTTTTGTTAGGCCTTGAATTCACACAAAAACAGTGGGTAAAAAGTATGCTCCTTTTTATTGTACAGTTTGAAAAATACCATGTTTTTAAGAAGCAAGGGTGCCAGAATAGGATCAACTCTCAAAATATTGGAGGATCTCAGTGGCCTAGGCAGCATCTATGGAGGGAAATGGACAAGACAGCCAGGATTTTGAGTGAAGACCCTTCATCTGGACTACAAGCTTACATGAGAGATGGCCATAGGAGTGGAGCAAAAGCTAGAAGGAGATGAGTGGATTCAGTTTTTTTGGGAGGGGGGAAGAGTTGAAAGAGTTCCCTCTGTCAAGAATCAGATAAATGAGAAAGAAAGTGCAGTGGAAATCAATACAGGCGGGATGAGTCTAATTAATCACACACACTGCTTGACTTTTGTTCTTCTTGAGGCCTCCATTGGTCAGGGTCAACCATGGATGTTGCGTCTGAGCTGTCTGGATATGCAAGCCTGGGCAGTACAATGTGGAGAGCAAGCTGTTACCCAAGTAGTAGGCTTCCCCTCTCCACGCATCTGATTGGTAGATCAAATATGATGGCAGAATATAGTATTAATGGTCAGACTCGTGGCAATGTGGAGGATCAGAGGGATCTTGGGGTCCGAGTCCATAGGACACTCAAAGCAGCTGCGCAGGTTGACTCTGTGGTTAAGAAGGCACATGGTGTATTGGCCTTCATCAATCGTGGCATTGAATTTAGGAGCCAAGAGGTAATGCTGCAGCTATATTGGGCCCTGGTCAGACCCCACTTGGAGTACTGTGCTCAGTTCTGATTGCCTCACTGCAGGAAGGATGTGAAAACCATAGAAAGGGTGCAGAGGAGATTTACAAGAATGTTGCCTGGATTGGGAAGCATGTCTTATGAAAAGAAGTTGTGTGAACTCAGCCTTTTCTCCTTGGAGCGATGGAGGATGAGGGGTGACCTGATAGAGGTGTACAAGGTGATGAGAGGCATTGATCGTGTGGATAGTCAAAAGCTTTTTCCCAGGGCTGAAATGGTTGCCACAAGAGGACACAGGTTTAAGGTGCTGGGGAGTAGGTACAGAGATGTCAGGGGTAAGTTTTTTTTACTCAGAATGGTGAGTATGTAGAATGGGCTGCCGGCAACGGTGGTGGAGGCAGATACAATAGGGTCTTTTAAGAGACTTTTGGGTAGGTACGTGGAGCTTAGAAAAATAGATGGCTATGGGTAAGCTAGTAATTTCTAAGGTAGGGACATGTTCAGCACAACTTTTGAGGGCTGAAGGGCCTGTATTGTGCTGTAGGTTTTCTGTGTTTCTATGAACCTAAAGGTACAGCAGAGACGAATACAGTTTGGCACCTGTAGCATCACAGGAGTTGCCAGTCATTGTTGAACTGCCTTAGAGACTCCAGTTCTGGACTTGCCCTCTGGATTGACTACCAAAGCTTTCCCCATGATTGGGTATAGTCACAAGGCAGCAGAGATTGGAGATCAGAGTTTTCCTTCACAAAATGTTGAAGGTACTCAGCAGATCAGGCGGCATCTGTAGGTAAGGTGAGTACAGTCAACGTTTCAGGCTGAAACCATTTGGCAGGACTAGAGTAAAAAAGCTGAGAAATAGATTTAATAGGTTGGGGGAGGGGGGAGAGAAACACCAGGTGAAAAGGGGGTGGGGGAGGGACGAAGCAAGGGCTGAGAAGTTGATTGGTGAAAGAGACAGAAGGCCATTGAAGAAAGAAAAGGGGGAGGGGAGGAAGAGCACCAGGGGGAGGCAATGGGCAAGAGGATGAGATGAGAGGGGGATGGGAAATGGTTGAAGGGGGGGTGGGATTGGGATGCATTACCAGAAGTTTGAGTATTTGATGTTAATGCCATTGGGCTGGAGGCTACCCAAACAGAATACAAGGTATTGTTCCTCCAACCGAAGTATGGCCTCATCACGAGAGTGGAGGAGGGCATGGATGGGTATATGGGAATGGGAAGTAGAATTAAATTGACACTTCACCTGTGAGTTGGTTGGGGTAATTTACTGTATCCAGTTCACTTGTTGTGGCTTCCTTTATATTGGTGAGACCCAATGTAGATCGGGAGACCACTATGCACCTACGTCCTACCAGAACAAGCAGGATCTCTCAGTGGCCACCCATTTTAATTCCAGTTCTCATGGGCTTAGGAGCTAAGCAACATGTGAAGGCCCGGAATTGGACTTGGTTGTCAGAGGCTGTTTGAGGTTCATGCCAAGAGTATTTAACAGGAAGTGGGAGTTTGTCCCCATTTCCAGCCCCAGCTATGACATCCTTAAGGAACCAACTTTTGTTCTGTTGCTTTAATAAAGGAAATACAAGATTAATACAGAACAAACAGGTTAAAGAATTGAGGGGTAAAAAGATTAATGCAAGGAAGCTAGAATGTTTGATGCTTTGGGGTTTTTTTTTTTACAAATACTTGAACAATCTGAACAGTTATGTGTAGGTGTTCAGAGAGATTGTGTTGTCATACAAGAAGCAATATTAGCCAGTACATCGTGCAGTTAAAACAGGTAGAATGTTGGTATTTTATTGGTATATCAGTACGGAGCTTGGCAAGAAAATGCCTTGAGTACTTGGACTCTTTATGGAAGTACATGAAAGACAGTACAACAGAAGTCCACTTTCTGGGAAGAGTTGTTTTGAAGGAAGTATGATTGGAATTGGCCTGTGCTCCCTGATGTTCAGGAGGCTTGGTGATCTTAGTGAAACATGCAAATCTTGAAAGGGCTTGGCAAGATGGATGCAGCATGGATATTTGCCCTGCCAAGTATCTGAAACAAGGTCATAGTTTCATGGTAAGTGAACAACCATTTCAAGGGAGATGATGAACTTTGGGATTGTGAATGTTTGATATTAGAAGGAAGTCTGGCTCTCTTTGGTAGAAAGAATGTCACAAAAAAAGAAAGCTGTTATTCTGTCAAAAGTCAGACAGTTGCAGGCTAAGTTGATTAGCTATATTCTAAAGATAGACTCCTCCAGATTCCCCAACATCTACAAAAACAAACTGCTGGAAAATCTCAGCTGGTCAGTCAGCATCTGTGGAGACAAAATGATATTTCAGGATGAGAACCTGCACAAAAAGCGTCTCATTTGTGTGTGTTATTATACATGTTTTTCTTATCCTATCTAGTTTTCATCTTAACTTGAATGTTTTGAGTTCTGAACTTTACCATTTCAATTACAGGTGGCAAACATGTTTTATATTGTGGTAATTATGGCAGTGGTCTTACTGAGCTTTGGAGTTCCAAGGAAAGCAATCCTTTATCCAAATGAATCTCCATCCTGGGAACTAGCAAAAGATATTGTCTTTCAACCTTACTGGATGATTTATGGTGAAGTATATGCATATGAAATCGATCGTAAGTAACTTTCTGCATCATTGTGCTATCTAGAACGATTCTGGCAAAAGTAATTCATTAGGTAACCTCTACTCAGTATTGTATAATATAGCTTGATGGTTCAGTGGAGACCGGCTGGCAAGCCGGTGCTTGAAAATGCTTTGTTAGCCTACAGAGTCATTGCCAAGTGTGAATTGTATGTTTGTACTGCATAGCCTGAGAACCAGGATAATTAGCTGATCTGTTTTCTGCAGCAAAATTTCTGTGGTCCTTGTGCCAAATTTCTTGTAAAAGCATTGATGCAGCATCTGTCATCTCTGCAAAGGTTTAGATTTGTACAGTGCAATAAATTTAGTGTCTAAAATTGTATGGGAAGTTAAGGTGCTGGTAGCAGGTGAATATTGTACAGAATTTAATTCTGATGTGATGTCCCTTAAGGGCACATAGTATTTGAGGAACAAAATCTCTCTTGGAGTCCAGAAGATAATGTGCAGCAATGAGTAAAAGCATTAGCATTCAAGGAGATTTTTATGGTATGACTTGAAACAAATTTATTGCAGTAAAGTTTCATGTGTCTGTATTCAATTCACCATGCTTTGTCAACTTTGTCTAGTTTCATGAAAAGCTCAAGGAATTGCTGAGCGACCTGTACAAAAAGGACACGTTGCACTTGAATCTGAGGGAGACCAATCTCCTGGCAGGGAGGTTTGCAAAGGCTATTGGGGAGAGTGTAAACTAGAATTGCTGGGGGTGGGAACAGAACTGAAGTGACGGAGGAAAGGGAGGTTGGCTCACAAATAGAGAAAGCTTGGAGACCGTGCAAAAGGGAGGATAGGCAGGTGATAGACCGATGATTTGAGATGTGTCTATTTTAATGCAAGGAGTATTATGAATAAAGTGGATGAGCTTAGAGTGTGGATTAGCACTCGGAGCTATGATGTTGTGGCCTGCATGGTGCTGTAGGTTTTCTATGTTTCTAATAGTTTAACAAGGTGGATGTATACAGCTTTACCTCTCCTTGACCCACCAATCACTTACTGTGCACTCTCTCATCTTTCCTTTGTTGACTTTCTTCCAGCTCCACTCTGTTCTGTGACAAGGTTTCAAACCAAAACCTAAACAGTTCAGCCCCACCACCAACACCACCACAGGTGCTGAATTCCTCCAGCAGATTGTGTTGCTCCAGATTCCAGCCTCTGCTGTTTCTTCAATCTCTGTAACTTGAGTATTGCCTAGTTGGAATTTAAGAGCAGGAGTAGTCAGATCATAGAACGCAGTAGCTTGTAATTTTATATCATTTCCTTTAGAGCTACATAATTTTATACACAACATTGCTACGTTATAAATGTTCCTTGTTCATCTATCATTATATCTAATAATTTGTTTCCTAACTTTACTCTCCCAACATCAAAGGAGTCATTTGACCCAGTAAGATAATGCCATCTCTCAGCAATCCCATTCTCCTACAACTTATTTTCTCACACATCCCTCAGATTCTCCTACCAGGCTCTTACACAAGCAGTCATTGAAATTGACCTCATAGCTAGCTTGTTTGGATTGTTGGAGGAATCTTTGGCAGTCATTGGAAGAATGTACAAACTCAAAGAGAACAGCAGGAGACTGATTCAAACCCAGTTAACTGGAGCTGTGATGCACCTGAACTGTTGGCAGTCTTGCCTAACCGCTTATCCACACCTTTGCCACTGTTGAACTTTAAGGCAGTTTAAAATTTTTAACATAGATTTTGCAGATGCTAGAAATCCAAAGCACCACACATGCTGAAAGAACCCGGAAAGTCAGGCAGCAACTATGGAACTGAATACACAATGTTTTGGGCTGAGACCCTCCTTTAGTTTTTGAATTTACCTACTTTAATCATATGTGCCACAATATCGGTTCTATTATGCAGTGTCACTTCTTGTCTTATTATATTCATTATTATCTACATCACTGCATGTCTTTCTCCCAAGTTTTGAAGAGCTGAAGCCTTCTCCAAGCTCCTCATCCCTCCTGCTTAAATAAAGTAGATTTCGTTGTACTAGTCAATTTGCTAGCATAGACAAAACAGTGGTTATTTGGCAGGAAGCAAAGAGTGGGAATAAAGGCAACCTTGCTGGCTTCTGGTGACTAGTGGTGTACTACAGGGGTCTATGTTGGGGTCAATTCTTTTTGTGTTGTATGTCAGTGATTTGGATGATGGAATTGATGGCTTTGTTGAAGTTTGCAGATGATATGAAGATAGATGGAGGGGCATGTAATTTTGAGGAGTAGAGGGGCTACAGAAGGACTTGGACAGATTATGAGAATGGGCAAAGAAATGACAAGTGGAATATAGTGTCAAGAAGTGTATGGTCATACACTTCGGTAGAAGAAATGAAAGGAGGTTCTGTTGGCGAGAATGAGATTCCCGGATGGTACGTTGCCTCCCAGGTGCCAGAGTCCAATACATCTCGGAGTCCTCAGCATTCTTAAGTGGGAGTGTGTACAGCCAGAAGTCAACATGGATTTGTGCGTGGAAGGTTATGTTTGACAAATCTTATTGAATTTTTTGAAGAGGTTATGAGGAAAGTTGATGAGGGAAAAGCAGTGGATGTTGTCTATATGGACTTTAGTAAGGTCTTTGACAAGGTTCCGCACAGAAAGTTAGTTAGGAAGGTTCAATCGTTGGGTATTAATATTGAAGTAGTAAAATAGATTCAACAGTGGCTGGATGGGAGATGCCAGAGAGTAGTGGTGGATAACTGTTTGTCAGGTTGGAGGCTGGTGAAAAGTGGTGTGCCTCAGGGATCTGAACTGGGTCCAATGTTGATTGCCATATACATTAATGATCTGGATGATGGGGTGGTAAATTGGATTAGTAAGTATGCAGATGATACTAAGGTAGGTGGCGTTGTGGATAATGAAGTAGGTTTTCAAAGCTTGCAGAGAGACTGATGGGACTGAAGGCTGACAAATCCCCAGGTCCAGATGGTCTGCATCCTAGGGTACTAAAGGAGGTGACTCTGGAAATTGCGGATGCATTGGTAATCATTTTCCACGTTCCTTAGATTCAGGATCAGTTCCTGAGGATTGGAGAATGGCTAATGTTATCCCACTTTTTAAGAAAGGAGGGAGGGAGAAAACAGAGAACTATCGTCCTGTCAGCCTAACATCAGTAGTGGGGAAGATGCTAGAGTCCATTATTAAAGATGAAATAGTGGCATATCTAGATAGCAGTGATAGGATTGGGCCGAGCCAGCATGGATTTACCAAGGGCAAATCATGCTTGACTAATCTATTGGAGTTTTTTGAGAATGTAACCAGGAAGTTAGACGGGGGAGATACAGTGGATATAGTGTACCTCGATTTTCAGAAGGCATTTGATAAGGTCCCACATAGGAGATTGGTGGTTAAAATCAGAGCTCATGGCATTGGGGGGAAGATATTGACATGGATAGAAAACTGGTTGGCAGATAGAAAGCAAAGGGTAGCGGTGAATGGGTGTTTCTCGGAATGGCAGGTGGTGACTAGTGGGGTGCCACAGGGCTCGGTATTGGGACCACAGCTGTTTACGATTTACATCAACGATTTAGATGAAGGCATTGAGAATAACATCAGCAAATTCGCTGATGATACTAAACTGGGTGGCAGTGTGACATGTGATGAGGATGTTAGGAGAATTCAGGGTGACTTGGATAGGCTGGGTGAGTGGGCAGATACTTGGCAGATGACGTTTAATGTGAATAAGTGTGAGGTTATCCACTTTGGGAGTAAGAACAGGAAGGCAGATTATTATCTGAACGGTGTAGAGTTAGGTAAGGGAGAAATACAAAGAGATCTAGGAGTCCTTGTTCATCAGTCACTGACGGTGAATGAGCAAGTGCAGCAGGCAGTGAAGAAGGCTAATGGAATGTTGGCCTTTATTACAAAGGGAATTGAGTACAAGAGCAAAGAAATCCTCTTGCATTTGTACAGAGCCCTGGTGAGACCACACCTGGAGTATTGTGTACAGTTTTGGTCTCCAGGGTTAAGGAAGGACATCCTGGCTGTAGAAGAAGTGCAGCATAGATTCACAAGGTTAATTCCTGGGATGTCTGGACTGTCTTACGCAGAGAGGTTAGAGAGACTGGGCTTGTACACGCTGGAATTAAGGAGATTGAGAGGGGATCAGATTGCAACATATAAGGTTATTAAGGGATTGGACGAGATAGAGGCAGGAAATATGTTCCAGATGCTGGGAGAGTCCAGTACCAGAGGGCATGGTTTAAGAATAAGGGGTAGGTCATTTAGGACAGAGTTAAGGAAAAACTTCTTCTCCCAGAGAGTTGTGGGGGTGTGGAATGCACTGCCTCAGAAGGCAGTGGAGGCCAATTCTCTGGATGCTTTCAAGAAGGAGCTAGATAGGTATCTTATGGATAGGGGAATCAAGGGATATGGGGACAAGGCAGGAACCGGGTATTGATAGTAGATGATCAGCCATGATCTCAGAATGGCGGTGCAGGCTCGAAGGGCCGAATGGTCTACTTCTGCACCTATTATCTATTGTCTGAGTCGTGTCCCATGTAGATACCAATGATATGAGCAGGACAAATGACCTTCTGGATAGGGAGTTCAGGGAATTAGGTGCCAAGTTAAAGGGCAGGACCTCCAGGGATGTGATCTTAGGATTGCTACCATGTCACATGTTATTTAGGCCAGAACTAGGAAGATTATACAGGTTAATATGTGGCTAAGGAGTCGGCATAGGATGCGGGGGGGGTGGGTGCATAAGACTTTTAGATCGTTGGGCTCCATACCAGGGAAAGAAGTACCTGTACTGAAGGGATGGCTTACACCTGAGCTGCAGTGGGGCTAATATCCTAGTGGGAAGGTTTGTTAATGCTGCACAGTGAGGTTTAAACTAGAGTTGTAGGGGGAAGGGAACCAGAGTGCCAGAACAGGTAGTGGAGAGGTTGTGGAGACAGATGTTGGTAAGACCTCAGACAAAGTTAGGAATAAGAAGTTGAGCATGGTGCAGTTAGTGTCCTGAGCTGCATATATTTCAGTGTAAGAAGTATCATAGGAAAGGCTGTTAATAGTGCTGCAAATGAGGTAGGTAATTTTCAGAGGCAGTGTGCAATGAGGAGAGGCTGTTGATGAGGCAGAATTGCAGTCAACTGGATGAATTGCAATGCAAAAGGAGGATGAACTCAAAAGGATGAATACAGGACTGAAGGTGTTGTTGAACGCGTGCAGTATATGGAATAAGGTAGATGATAGTTGCAGATTGGCAGGTATGATATAGGCATCACTGAATCATGACTGAAAGAAGATTATAGTTGGGAGCTTAACATCCAAGGATACATATTGTTTTGAAAGGACAGGTAGAACCATAGAACATTACAGCACAGAAACAGGCATTTTGGCCCTTCTTGGCTGTGCCAAACCATTTTTCTGCCTAGTCCCACTGACCTGGTTTGTGAGTTTTGTTTCTTTTTTGTGTGTGGGTGGGGGGGGTGTGTTGATGTACGGCCTTTCTGTATTTCATGGTCATCTGGATAAGACTAATATCAGAGTTGTATTATACATGCATACTTTGACAATAAACCTTTAAATCTTTCCCCTCTCACCATGAAGATTCAATGAGAACTGGAAGGGCAACATATTCATCTTATCGATTTGATTTTACACACCTTTAAAGACAGGATATTGGGACTGAGAGGAAAATTGGATCGGCCATGATGAAATGTTAGAACAGACTCAATGGGCCAAATGGCCTAATTCTGCTGCTATATATCTTGGGGTTGTTGGTTCATATGTGAGCCACATTTGAGTACTGATCCTCAATTTTCCAAGATCTACTTCAGCCCTGAGGAGATGTCCTTAACAGGGAATATGGTACTTTTCCTGCCCTGTGCTTGTGCCTTCATTGCCATGACTATACAGTCCCTTAATACTACATTCCGTTAAACTGCGCATTCCTGAAGAGCAGTCCTAGGACTTCTGGTAAGCTGGCGGTACACTTGGATGCAGTGTCTTCCACGGGCCCAAACAAAAATGGTCGTCTTTTTAAATGTATTTTTTTACAATTGCAAGACCTTGCTGGGCATTAAGAACTTCAAATACTGCAGGGCTACCCCATTAGCGAGTTGCTTGCGGGTGGGGAAACTGGAGGAGCTGGACCTGGTGTGGATTGTGCTGCTGCCTGCAACATAGGTGAGACAGTGCATGTCTAACAGTAAATGATTGTCTTTGTTGCTTGTGATCGCAAAAACCTGTTGGACATTGGTAATATCTGATTCACTGTTTTATTGGTGTGTGGCAGAGGAAGTTGTGACCTTAGTCGTAGCGAGTTCTAGGTCTCAAACCACAGTGTCACCTATTTACAACTGCCCAGAGAGTCACAGGAGTTGGTGCACTCCATCAGAGTGCTGGAGGCAGTGTGGCATTGCATCCATGGTGAAGTCAGTGTTCACTTGACGGAAGACAAGATGTATTGTGTTCGACTGCAGACTGCTGCAAAATTCATGGACTCAGGGACTTGAACTATGTTTTTTTTATGTGACTATATTTTACTGCTTGTTCTGTGTATGACTGTTGGTACTGCATTTTGTGTCTTGGCTCCAGAGTAACGCTGTTGTTTGTGAATTCATGGGTATTCATGTATGGTTGAATGACAGTTAAACACCAAATTCAAGTTTATATCTGTACAGGCAGATCTATAAGCAGCTGAACGTGGGTTCACAAGGTGCAGAGTTGGTAATAATGCCTGCCAGATCAGGACATTTTTGTGTGTCTGTACCTATATGGGATTGTCTGAGCCAAGATTGTGAAGCACTTTATCAGCAGCTACTGTAAAATACGTGGCCTGTAATCCACTATTACCAATCACTCGTCTTCATTTATGACATTTGTGGATCAATTTAGATGGCTGTTCCATTATTTAATTCCTAAATGAGTGTGTCCTTGAATTACATGGAAAGGTGAACTTTTTACTTTTTAGTCTTTAGGTTGATTTTGAATGGTAATCTCACCCAAAGCTGGTATTGATGTATTCAGTGAAACTCATAGAGGATATCATGAGGGTAGAAAAGTTTCATTTACGTATAAAGTTGGAGAAAAAGCAGTTCTTTAATGTACGAGCCACCAACGAACTCCGCTGGGTACATATACATAAAAGCCTGAGACTAACTTCTGGATGGGGTCTGTAGGCTTTCTTTAAAATTATGGATTGTGAAGAAGTAGAAATGGCAAGAACATATCTCAATTCTCTTCAAAATTGCAAAATGAATCATGCTTCTAAAGTGAATATTCATCAGTGATGAAAAGTTTTATTGCCAGTTGTTGTAGATGAAGCTGTCAGTTTTTGCAGGATATTGCATTTTGTTTTACAGATCCATTGGGCTTCCACACTGTAAAGTATGGAGCACTCTATTAGCCTTGGGTAGATTTTATACCTCACTAAACTGTATGAGACAACCCTTATGTTTCCTTTCTTCCTAAAGCCTGTGCCAACAATACTGATGACAGTGCAAAGCAACGTTGCGTCATTGGATATTGGATAACACCATTTTTACAAGCAGTCTACCTCTTTGTACAGTATATCCTCATGGTGAATCTCCTCATTGCATTTTTCAAGTGAGTACCGCTATACAGTACCATAATAGGGATACTTTGCACACAGAAAGCTGGAAGAGCTCAGCAGGTCAGGTGGCATCTATGGAGAGAAATAAACAGTTGATATTTCAGGCTGAGACCTTTCCATCTCTCAACCTGAAACGTATACAAAATTGAGGGGTATAGATGGGATTAATGCAAACAGGATTTTTCCACTGAGGTTGGGTGAGACTAGAACTAGGGGTCATGGGTTAAGTGTGAAAGGTTTAAGGGGAACATGGGAAAGGAAACTTTACTCAGAGGATGGTGAGAATGTGAAATGAGCTGCCAGCACGTGGTGAATGCAGATTCATTTTCAGCATTTAAGAGAAATTTGGTTATGAGGGGTATGGAGGCCAATGATCTGCATGCAGGTTAGTGGGACTAGGCAGATTAATGGTTAATACAAACTAGATGGGCTGAAGGGCCTGCTTCTATGGTGTAGTGTTCTGACTATAGATACTGGCTGACCTGCTTATCTGCATTTCTTTGTGTTGCTGTGGATTTCGAGCATCTTCAGATCTCTTGTTTATACTTTGAGCACACTTAATTTCTTGTATAAATTTAAATTCTTCATTTGTGACTGTAGCCATACAAATTCTCGTCAGTACACACTTGTTCCCTTAGAAGCACAGTAACAATGTACAACACACTCATTGCAGTTCAGGATGTTCACTTCACCCTGTTGTGATGGCCTTTCATAGCTGCCATGGTCACACACTCTGTAATCCTGTTCTCTGCGAGAAGCTCGGAACCCTTTTTTTAGCAGTGTTTTTTGTTAACTCTAGTCACTATGTTGGATGTTGGAATTTTTTTTTTAATGAATGCAACTTGTACATGTGTGGTGCAAAATACCTTCAACTGTTTTCATTTAGCAGCTTTTCAATGCATGTAACACTTTGAAAAGGGAAAAATTGGCACTAAGCCAAAAAAAAATTTGAACTGCGTGGTCTCAGTAATGAGGTACAAAAAGAATTTCAGGAGCAGTGGTTAGGAAGCTGTAGGCAGGGGATGCACATGTCAGATATTTGATTGGAAGGATAATCTGAAAAAGAGCATTTAATCAGTCGGTAAGATTTGAGTTCCCAATAATGAATGCCTTTAATTTTTTTTTAATGACATATATCTACTTAACTAGTTTGTCCTAGCCTGGAGAAACCCAAATAAAATCAAAGTTTGTAAGTAACTTTCTTTTATTCTTTTTAGCAATGTGTATTTCCAAGTGAAGGCCATTTCAAACATTGTGTGGAAATACCAGCGGTACCACTTTATCATGGCGTATCATGAAAAGCCAGTGCTGCCACCACCTCTCATTCTGCTCAGCCACTTTGCTTTGTTAATCTCTCACCTTTGTCGACAAGGAAGGAAACGTGACCGAGGTCAAGGCGGACCAAGTAAGGCGCGTCTTCAGGATGTTGGTTGCTGAAAAGCATTATCCTATGGTCTACAGTTGTTTGACTACTTCATGTTTGATACCGTTGTAATGACTTCTGTTGTGTAAAACTGATTTTAACAAATCCACCTCTGACTTTCTATAACATATAAATGTTGACATTTATTCAAATGGTTTGCCCCCCTTTTGTTTCAGCTGCAGGTTGATTGTAGTACTTTTGATCAGTATGTTCTCAGTGCATGATTGTTTTCCTTTTCATTAATATTTTCATACAACTTTTCACATTAGTGGCTCTGCAAAATAAAAATGGAATTTAATTCAGATAACAGTGACGCGTTGCATTTTGGGAAGACAAATGAGAGTAGGACTCTCACAATGAGTATTAGGGCCATCAGGAATGTCCTAAAATAGAGGGACCAACTAGTAAGAGTACGTGGTCCCTGAAAGTGGTGTCGCAGGTGAACGTGACTTTTGGCATGCAGGCTTTCGTCAGGACATTCAGTATAGAAGTTGGGAAGTTGTGTTGCCATTGTGCAAATTGTTGGTGAGCTATTTAGTTTTGGTCACCTCCTATACAAAAGATACCACTAAGCTGGAAAGGGTGCAAAGGTGATTTACCAGGGTGTTGCTGGGCCTCTTCATTGGAATGTAGGAGAATGAGGGATGATATATAATGAGTGCTATATAAAATTGAGGGTCATAATCATGAGGGTGAATGTGTGCAGTCATTTTCCCAGTGTTGGGGAATCAAGAACAAGAGGACATGGGTTTAAGGTAAGAGAGGAGAGATTTACTAGGAATCTGAGGGGCAACTTATTCACCCAGTTAGTGATCTGTATGTGGAATGAGCTGTCAGAGGAAATAACGAACAGAATGCTAGAGGAATTCAGACAGCATCTGTGAAGGGGAATAAACAGAGACTCCTCAGGACAGGAAAGAAAGGGGAAAGAAGGTAGTTTAACAACAACATGGCTAGGACAGATCTAGATCAGGAGTTCGCAGCCTTTTTCATGCCATGGGCTCCTGCCATTAAATGAGGGCTCTGTGCACCCCAGATTGGAAACCCCTGATCTGGAGGTATATGGGCCAAGCACAGGCAAATGCTTCTAGCTTAGGTGAGAATCTGGGTTGGCATGGACCTGTTGGGCCAAAGGGCCTATTTCCATGCTCTATCAATCTAAACTGTTTGTTTCTCCTTTGCTTTTGTTGGAATGACAGGAGACATGCACATTAGTCTGTATCCTGATGGATCTAAAGTTCAATGAATACAAGCCCTTAGATTTGCATGCTTTCACTTACCAAATATGTTTGTGTCTACACTCCTCACCACCTCAGTCAAGCAGCCAACATATTCAAAGACCCCATCCACTCTAGACATTATTTCTTCTCCCTTCTCCCATCAAGTAGAAGATACAAAAACATGAAAACACATGTCACCAGACCCAAGGACAGCTTCTACCCCACTGTATCAGACTCTTGAAATGACCGTTTGTACAATGTGGGGGACTCTTGACTTCACTGTTCTGATTTTGCACTTTGTTTACCTGCACTGTACTTTCTCTGTAGCTGTTGCAGGTTTTTCTGCATTGTTACTGTTATACCTTGTTCTAGCTCAATGCACGATGTAATGATGTGACCTATATGACCACGGTGCAAGACGAGCTTTACATTGTACAAGTGACAGTAGTAAAGCAGGCTCCAAGTTTCCTGTGCCCCTCTATCTTTCAGAACTGTTTGTCAGTGAGGATGATCAGAAGAAGTTGCATGACTTTGAAGAACAATGTGTGGATAAGTACTTCCATGAGAAAGAGGATAGATTTCATTCAGGGAGTGAGGAACGAATTCGAGTGACTTCTGAAAGGTAGGATTTAAGTTTTTAGAACCATGTATGGCAGTTTTAAAAGTGAAGATTTGATTCAGTTTGATAATATGCAGTAGCCAGCATATCAAATATTCCAGTAAACATGAAGTTAATAATATTTTGGCAAATTTAGCTGCCTTTTTGCTTCCAAGGATGATAGATTAATAATCCATTTTGAGGTGTTCAGTGGCTAGGTGTAAAATTCTCTATAAAAATTGCACAGATTTTTTTAGCAGCCCTGGTTATAGGGAGATTAGGACCATCTCAAAATCTCATTTTGGATCCAGGCCAGAATCATGCATGTCATGAGCCTACATTCCCATCAAGTCATGTCCTATGCAGCCCAGTTATGTCATGGACTCTCTGCATGCTAGAACTCAGCAGTGTGGCCTGATAGAGCTTTGTACTGCAGAGTGTATGGTGGCTTTGCCAGCTGTAGAATTTCTCATTAATTTCAGTAACTTTTAAATAGCCCTGATACTTGCAGACTTCGGAAAAGCTGTTGAACTTTAAGTAGAAAATTTTAAGTACTTAACAATATTTAAACACGAACGAAAAAAAGACTTAAATTGGGACAAAGGGAAGATATTTTTTCTAGCAATTGCTATTGAAATTGGTCCTTGGATCATGAGACAGGTATGCTCTGGGTTCAAGAGGTGCTTCCTCTTTTATATGGCCTTCCAAGACTAGTCCGCATATGGGGTTGAGCAGTTTGTTAGAAAGGTGTGGAGTTTGCCTGCACTGATTTGGGACTTGTTTCACTGATGAAAATTGACCATTTTGATAATAGCCCTAACCCTAACCACTAACACAAGTCTGCTCAAGCTGGTTGCCCATCTCATGATCAAAGTATGCGATACAATAAAGGAATGTGGTTGAAATGTAGTTACATACAAACTACTTCAAAAGTGATCTCCAGTTAAGGTTTAATTTGCTGAAATGAATTCTATTTTCCTGTTGTGTGCAATGAAACAGTTTCTCAAATCGCAATATACCACCAGAGAAATTCAAAAATTGATGCCCTGACTTCAGTAATTAATTTCTTATTTACTATTTAACGATTCTAGATTAGGTTTTAATGTACATTATGATTCTCATCTGTTGTACCTTTTTTGTGTACTCTGATGCACAGCAAACAATATTGAGAACATAACTGGTAAGATTTCCTGAGGACTGCAGTTTGTATTTCTAGTGTCCTGTAGCACTGAGAACAGGAGGCTGGGTTCGATTGACCCAACTAGTTGAATCTAATCATATTTTGGAGTACAGCTTAACTCTGCAAGGAGATTTCGGTTTCCATTAAACTTTGGAAACCCATCATCTTTCCAACTCACTGTTGATTTTAGTCTTCACTGCCACTGCTTGTTTAACCAGACTGTAAATCTGTTCTGCTCAGAGTATTGGAACTATTGACCCTGCATCATCTTCAATACAGGTTCCAAACTTCCCTGCAGTGTTGTCCAAAGCCAGTCCTTCTTCATTGTTCCAGTGCTATCCTTTCTCCCTCAAGAGACTGACTCATCCACACCTCAGCTCACTACCTTATCCTGCTCACCTCTGGCTCTTGTTCTGCTGATTTACCTTAAAGTGGGGGTATCCATGTTTGAATTCTCTGGTTATGGCTTTAGCTCCATGACTTTACTGTGATGAAACTACATGCAAGCACCCTCCCCAACCTTCCATTGAATCCTTAATGTTGTATAAGCTTTGCTCTATGCTGCATTTTTATTAGTGCATTTACTCATCTAGGCCTAGAGCTCATTCTGTGCTGAAACCACCACCAGTCTCTGCTCCACCACCACCATTTATCTGCTTTTACATCCTCTTAAGTCCTCTTTGACTAAGTTTTGCTTCCACCTTTTTTTTAAATTGGTGTCTGTTAATCTTCTAAACATTGAGATATTTTTGAGGAAATGGTGCAGTTTATATATCTGAGACATAATCTTCACAATTGTCTAGTTGAGTGTGAAATAATGAAGCTGATTCTCTGCTTCTCTTTCTCTTTAGAGTTGAAAATATGTCCATCCAATTAAAAGAAGTAGGTGACCGAGTAAATTATATAAAGCGTTCATTGCAAACCTTGGACAGTCAGATTGGCCATCTGCAGGACCTGTCAGCTCTGACAGTGGATACATTGAAAGCACTGACTGCTCAAAAAGCTTCTGAGGCCACAGAGGTGCACAACGAAATTACTCGTGAGCTCAGCATTTCAAAAAACCTGGGAGAGAATGTTTCTGATGTCCCATTAAAAACCTCATTGAAAAAACACAGCATTGGAAGATACTTTGGCTCTTCTTTTCCTCAACGAGGCATGAACACTGGCAATTCTATCTGTGTCGACGGTTTTATTCAGGAATATATCAACCCTTCCCAAAAGGAGGTGTTGAGCAGAAAGTTTGGTCAGGAATTGCTTTCAGGTTCCCAGCAGAATGAACAGAACATTCACGAGGCTGGGTCCTCCGGCTGTGCCTTACTACCCAAAGCAGCTCCTTCCTCTGAACTGCGGCATCGGAGCCACATTGGCCTTGGGAAAACTCAGTCTTTGACCAGTGACCTGAAGCCAGGACAGTCGTTCCATAGCATACCAAATCTCTCCTCCCCATCCGCCAAGTTTTTTGTTAGTACTCCATCTCAGCCAAGTGGCTCAAGCCAACTGGAGCTTGTGCCTAATTCAGTCGATTCAGTTAAAACTGATGTAGATGCTGACGGGAGTTCTGTTGAATTTGGGGCTTTTGTTGGTAAGTATAGAGAAGTTGTTTGTGCTTTACCTGAAGAGATGTGCTGCTGTCCTTGTCATCCTGCTTGCAGCTTCTGTTGCCACACTCCCACCGCAGCTTGCTTTGAAATGGAAGGATATTTCAATCACGCCTTCATTGATACTGAGAGTAGCACTGATACTGGTAGCAGTCATGACCGAAGCACCAAATACAATCCAAGGGCCATGCACGACTTTGACAACCAGTTTCAAACAAAAGGACCTCTGCCAGCAGGTGAATTAACTACAGCCGCCATATCCAGTAACGAAACCTGTGAAAGAATCAGAAAAGGGCAAAGAGATTTGGACGATTGCTTCATGCAGGCTATCGAATTGCGAAATCAACATATCAGTATTGGGAACAATACAGGACTTCTGAGTGACCTGTGGAATAAAACTCAATGTAGAGGTTTGAGCTCCTGTA
Organism: Hemitrygon akajei; assembly: GCF_048418815.1. Lineage (NCBI taxonomy): Eukaryota > Metazoa > Chordata > Chondrichthyes > Myliobatiformes > Dasyatidae > Hemitrygon > Hemitrygon akajei. The sequence continues at coordinate 43,797,195 of NC_133153.1, forward strand.
CCACTGTAACTTTGTGGGACTTCTGGTTGCAGGTGACTTCACTGTTGGTGCATTGCTTGGGACTCTCCTTGGTTTTATTGCCCCTCTTTTTCCTGTGTTTTAAATTAAAGCACTACTGCTCCACTCTGTTTCACCAGTTCAGTAACACTACTATATCCTCTTGAATGTCTCAGATTTGTACCTCCAATCCATGCTTGGCTTGTCTGCAGTTCTGAACATTTCCTTGCTTAACTATTGGAATCAGAGATGTTGCAGCATAGAGACGTGCCCTTTGTCGCACTGTGCCTCATGTCCAAGAGATCTTTTTAAAGCGATAATGGGCTGGGAGTTTCAATGCTGTACTGCAAGCCTCCCGTGTTAAATTCTAAAACTATTGTAACTCAGTCAAATCCAGAGCACGCAGGGTATTTTCTCCATGTCTATAATAGGAAGGCACAGGATATTGTGCAGTGTCATCTGATTTATGGTGACGTGAAAATTAGCAGGTTTTATTGGCTTTATATTTGACATTTGAAAGGTTTCCATAACATGGAATTGATAATACTGATCATTGCTGGGTCTTCAGTGAGAAATAATTACTTTAATTAGAGAAGTAATTATGGATGAAAACATGCAAATTTAGAATATTAAATCAGAAATGTGTAAAATACATTTCATATCAAAATTTGTTTCGCTGTTTTAAATATGCATCTCTGTTTACACTCTAGTCGATGATACCTAGATTGATATCATTGGTGTGTGAGGTCAGATGTGAAACGTTTCAAAGTTGCATGCATTATACTAACATTTTCTTTTATATTGTCAGTTTATTAGCAACCATTAAATAAATCTTGTTAACTTGCAAATGTGTTTTTATTAAGGTCACAAAGACTTATTGGAGATGCCAAAGTTGGGAACAGAAGCAGCAATAAAGTTGAAGGAGCAGAAGTCAATGGCGGGACCCATTCATGATTTGGTATGTGGTTTATATTTTTTTCTTTCTTCTTCCCACCAATTCTTTCCATCTTGGGGTCCAATGGATGCTAATACCTCCATTCTTTATAGGGAGCCCACCACGGTGACTATCATCCGAGAGCAGTGAATTCTTGTACTGGATTTGCGGAGCTTCATGGCAGTCTGTTAACTTCTAATGCATCTGCTCAAGCATTCTCTTGTAAGTTTCAAGCTCACGGGGAACACTGAACATTGCTATTTAGTTTAGGCAAGCCCTGTATTCTCAGTTCCAAAAGCATTTAGAAGCACTGCCTCAACTCTGACTTGATCCCAATTTTCAAATATTTACTAAGTTGGGGTAATTTTTTCCAGTTTCACCTTTTTTCTAAATAAAAGAAAAACAATTAAGATGCAAATGAAATATTGCATGAGTTAGATACTGGAAATGAAAAGAAAATGCTGACAGTAGACACTGGATCAGAGAATTGTGACCTCTGTGTTTGAACAGTGTAAGAGGCCAAACAAAGCCCAACTTGTCCAGCGTTGTTCTCTCTCGCTCTCCTCTTCCCACCTGTCTTCCATTTACAAGGGACGTTTGATAGCTTTAGGTCTGTACTTGCTGGAATTTAGAATGATGTGGATCTCATCGAAACCTTTCGTATTTGAAAGGCCTAAACAGAGTAGGACAAGCGGGCACAGCCTCAGGGTAGAGGGGCATCCATTTAAAACAGATGTGGAGAAACTTCTGTAGCCAGAGGGTGGTGAATTTGTGGAATTTATTATCACGGGCAACTGTGGTGGCCAGATCGTTGGGTGTACTTAAGGCAGAGCTTGATGGGTACTTGATTGGACACAACATCAAAGGTTACGGGGAGAAAGTTGGGGAGTGGGGCTGAGGAGGGGATAAAAGGATCAGCCATGATTGAATGGGGGAACAGATTCGATGGGTCAAGTAGCCTAATTCTGATCCTATGTCTTATGGTCTTGCATTTCCAACAGAGTAGCTGCAGATGACAATTCTTCCAGCCCATTCCACATAGTTGTTTCTGAAAATGTCTTCGTTCTTCCTGAACAGTAATCAACAGAGGACTGGACTGCCTTTCAGCCATTTGTCCTCCCCCCAGTTTAGACTATTTGTACTACTTTTAACGCTATAGTCACGATTCCCAAGTGCATAGCTTCATTCTTCAGCATTGGCTCTAACACTGCTTCCTTTCTAGTTGGGCACTATTTGTAAAGTCAGTGATTTGATTTGACATTAGGAGGTTTATTGGTATCACTTTTTGGATGTATCAGTTTATTTGTCCATTAGTCTTCCACTTCTTGCCAATTTCTTGATTAAGTATAAAGAAATTCTTAAAACACCATTTTGATGCCTTTCAAAATATTTGTATCATTGCTCTACAGTTTTTTTTTGTTTCTGTTCACTTCAGTACAAGCTAGAGGTGGTAAAGACCGGATCAGGGCCTCTGCTGAAGATGTAACATTCTTCCGAGAGGATTCAAAAGCTTCTGTCATGGTCAGTCTGATTATCGTGACTGTTGGAAGATAATGTTGGTAGTGTTACATCAGCTGTGGTGCTTAACTGTTGGAAAGCAATCAATTTTAAAGTGTCTGAGACTGATTTTAAAAGTACAAGTGTCCCCCGTTTTTCGAACGTTCACTTTACGACAACTCGCTGTTACAAAAGACCTACATTAGTACCTGTTTTCGCTAACCAAAGAGGATTTTCACTTTTACGAAAAAAGAAGCCCGCTTTATACGTGTGTTTACCCTGAGAAAGACTACAATGACCGTGAAGCCTTGTGCGGGCAGTTGTTTGCGTAGGCATGTACATGCCGATTTTTTTTTCTCTCCAAATCAATTTTTGGCTGGCTGTCTTCCCGATATTGATAAGTGAAACTACACCATACCTACAATATTTCTACTTTATATAGGGTGTATGTTTATCATATCATTCCTGCTTTTACTCTATGTTAGTGTTATTTTAGGTTTTATGTGTTATTTGGTAAGTTATTTTTTTGGGTCTGGGAAGGCTCAAAAATTTTTCCCATATAAATTAATGGTAATTGCTTCTTCGCTTTACGATATTTCGGTTTACAAACGGTTTCATAGGAATGCTCTACCTTCAGATTGTGGGGGAAACCTGTAATCCTTTGAACCCAATCAGTTTGTCTTTACCATTTCTATGATCTGTGCAGATTATTCTAACTGCTCTCTAGTCACCACATAAACTGTAGGTGTTGGAAACCTGTATAAATAAGTACTGGAAACACTTGGTCAGGTAGCATCTACAGAAAGAGATGTATTATAATCTTCACGCCTTCAAACTCTATACATTTCAGTGAAATGAACTAGTGCATAATATCACACCTATTATTGAAATTTACCCTAAGAAGGGTGAAATTTGGCTAATATCGGTGGATATAAAGAAAGAATTGGCTCTGCGTTAAGGGATGATATACTGATACATCTTGCCTAATCTGAAAATTGCATCTGTTGTCTCTTTTTGCACAACAACTTAATTTAACGAAAAGCTGTCAGTTAATGTGTTATTAATTTAATCTCAAATTATGAAGTCTGGAAGCATTTTTCAGATCCAAATCGGAATGCTATCATTTATTCTATACCTTGTTTGATTTGTTTCTGCAGTAACATTGAAGAAAGTGGTGACTTTTTTTAAAATGTATTTTTGCCTCATTTCTACTGCTGTTTTCTAAAACGAGAGATTCTAAAACTGGGCTTTTTGAGACATGCTGGAAATTCCTCCTAATATGAAAATATAAATTTGCATTAGGATGTCTTCAATGTTAATTCATCTTTCATTTACAAATTAGCACACTGTTTAAGAAAATGTGGATGAATTATCAGATCGGTTCAGGTCTCCATCTGAAATGACATTATGTTGTACAGATTGTAAATGGAGGATGAACTAAATACTGTTTTTACAATGATATTTCCATTTCCAATCAACGTCCTTGAATGGACTGGGGTTAAAAACAAGATGTACTCAACAGCACTGCAAAGTGAGAATAAGAATCTTTTCATATCAGCCTTTCAGAACTGGAAAATAAGATGACCAGATTCTGAGCATTAAATCACAAGCCATGCTGTTTTTTTTTAAATATAGAAGACATGGCAATGTTGTAGCCAGATTTCATTCCAGAAAAGACCATCTGTATTAAGTGATTGCAGTTTTAAATCGTCCAGTCTACATGCCGGAGCTTAAGTTGACCAACGTGCCCAACACTGGATGTACATCTAACATAAAAACAGCATCATTAAAGCACAACATGTATTATATACACCAGTGTATTCATCTTCCCCAACAATTTTCCTTTTTCTTTTAGGGTCGTCTGGAAGACAAACCTGTTGCAACCAGCTGTCAAATGTAAGTGGATAGAATTTTGTCGAATCGTTGATATTACAGCATTGTGGTTGTTGCTGCTCAAGCGTCCCTATGTGAGGAGGTGGCTGCAGGAGTTCCTCAGGGCAGTGTCCTTAATGTAACCATTTACAGTTGCTTTACCAACTATCTTCCTTTCATCTGCCATTACCATCACTGAGTTATCCACCAATACAATATGGAAGTCACCAGTAACAAAATGTATACTGTGATTACAAGAACAGGCCCAAGACTGGATATTCTATGGTGACACAGGCACAAGTCAGAGGTTGGAATGTGATGGATGCCCCTCTACTTGCCTTGGATGAGTGTACCCAGCAACCCCCAAGAAGCTCAGTACAATCCAGGACAAAGCAGCATGTTTGGCTGGCATCCCATCATCCATTTAAGCAGTCACTGAAGTGTGCACCAGTGATCAACGAGGAAGACTGTCAAAGCTTGCAGAGGGGTCTGGATCAGCTGGAAAAATTGGCTTAAAAATGGCAGATGGAATTTGATATAGATATTGTCAGGCGTTGCACTGGAGGGCCAAACAGGATAGATCTTGCCCAGTGAGTGGTAGGGCAATGAGGAGTGGTAAAACAGAGGGATCTGGGAATGCAGGTCCATAATTCCTTGAAAGTGAGGTCACAGGTAGATAGGGTTGTAAAGAAAGCTTTTGGCACATTGACCTTCATAAGTCAAAGTAGAGTGTAGTAAGTCAGAGTGTAATAATTCAGATGTTATTAAACTTAAAAGCTTTAAGTTCCTCAGGGTGAATATCACAAATGACCTGACTTGGTCTAACCAAGCAGAGTCCACTGCCAAGAAGGCCCACCAGCGTCTTTACTTCCTGAGAAAGCTGAAGAAATTTGGCCTGTCCCCTAAAATCCTCACTAATTTTTATAGGTGCACCGTAGAAAGCTTTCTTCTAGGTTGCATCACAACCTGGTATGGAAGTTGTCCTGTCCAAGACCGGAAGAAGCTGCAGAAGATCATGAACCTAGCCCAGCACATCCCACAAACCAACCTCCATGTTTGGACTCACTTTACACCGCGTGCTGTGCTGCCAGAATAATCAAGGACACAACCCACCCAGCCAACGTACTTTTTGTCCCACTTCCCTCTGGGAGAAGGTTCAGGAGCTTGAAGATTCGTACGGCCAGATTTGGGAACAGCTTCTTTCCAATTGTGATAAGACTGCTGAACGGATCCTGACCCGGATCTGGGCCGTACCTTCCAAATATCCAGACCTGACTTGCACTACCTTACTTTCCCTTTTCTATTTTCTAATTATGACTTATAATTTAAATTTTTATTATATTTACTTCGATTTGTACTTCAGGGAGCACGAAGCGCAGAATCAAATATCGCTGTGCTGATTGTACGCTCTAGTATCAATTGTTTGGTGACAATAAAAGTAAAGTTATGTTGAGATTGTCTAAGACCTTTGTGAGACCTAATCTGGAGTATTGTGTGCAGTTCTGATCACCTACCTACAGGAAAGATAGCAATAAGATTGAAAATGTGCAGAGAAAATTTACAAGGATGTTACCAGGACCTGAGGACCTGAGTTACAGGGAAAGGTTGAATAGGTTCAATGCTTCAATTTAACAATGGTTAGGTCTAATCCCTAGAGCGTAGGAGAATAAAGGGAGATTTGATAGAGGTGTATGTATGTATGAAGGGTATAGATAGGGTAAATGCAAGCAGGCTTTTTCCAATGAAGGCTAGGTGAGACTACATCTTGGAGATCATGGCTTAAGGGTGAAAAGTGAACTATTTATGGGAACTTGGGGGGTGGTAACTTGTTCACTCAGAGTGGTGAGTATGTGGAGTGAGATTTCAATGGAAGTAGGTTTGATTTCAACACTTAAGAGAAGTTTGGATAGCTACACAGGTGGGAGGGCTACAGTCTGGTTGTGGGTTGGTGGGACTAGGCAGATTAATAGTTAAGCATGGACTAGATGGGTTGAACAGCCTGTTTCTGTGCTGTAGTGTTCTATGACTTATAAAATGTAATGCAATTCTCCCAGCAGGTCAGACTAGGATAGCCAGGGTAGACACACCACAACCTGTACTTTTTTTTAAACCCGGGCACTATTATGACTTTATCGTCTCTGGGTCTAAATCTCAGACCATTCTCCGCAGTTACACTGGGCACACCTTCTAGGCCTGCAGTTGTTCAAGTTAGCTGAGTGCCATCTTCTCAGCAGTGTGAGATCTAGAGATGTTGTCCAGAAGGCACAAATTTTTAAGGTCATGTGTTTTATTAGATATTCATTGTAGTACAGGTCAGACAAAGTCGACCCATACCAGCAAGCAAGACAGATGTAACAAAGAACTAACTGTAACAAAGGAGTGTGTGTACATACCTCTTCATTCTGCAAAACTGGTGGGACTGGTCCCAGATACAAAACCTCACAGACAAAGGAATTACAGAAATACTGAACCAAAATTACTACAAGTTACTAACAGTCTACAGACGAAAAGATGGTTCTACAAACATACTATATATGCAAGTGCAAAATAAGCTAAAGTCACAAGGAGAAACACAATAAAACAGCTTGGACCATAATCTACTAAGGGCAATAAATGGTGACTCTCGGATCCTGAAAGCTAGTATATAAAAAAGAATAGACACAAGAGCTTCTGGGACTGATCTGCTGCCTAACCTGCTGGGTTCCTCAGGCATTGCAGTTATTATTTAGAGATACAACATGGTAACAGGCCCTTCCAACCCAATGAACCAGTGCTACCTACTTACACCCATGTGACCAGTTAACCTACTAACCTGTATGTCTTTGGAGTGTGGGGGGAAACTGAGCAGAATTAAACACAGGTGGCTGGTAATACAAGAGTATTATGCTAACTGCTACACTACCATACTACCCCAAGTTATTTGGGTTGTGTGTGTTTGTGTATCTATAGTGCCTATATAAAGTATTCAAACCACCACCCCTCCAAAGTTTTCATGTTTTATTGTTTTGCCAACATTGAATCACAGTGGATTTGGCTTTTTTGACACTGATCAGCAGAAAAAGACACTTGTGTCAAAGTGAGATCTCCAGAGTGATCTAAATGTGTGTGTGTGTGTGTGTGTGTACATGCAGTAAATATTAGCTTTATTTGATGTATATACAGTGAAATCTGTCATTTGCATCAAGTCAGCAAGGATTGTACTGAGCAGCCTGCAAGTAACGCCATGCTTCCAGCACTGCCATAGCATGCCCACAACTTACTAACCCCAACCCTTATGTCTTTGGAATGTGGGAGGAAACCAGAACATGTAGAGAAACCCCACATGATTATGAAAGAACATACAAATTCCTTACGGACAGTGGCAGGAATCAAATCCTGATATTGTAGCTCATTGCTGTAAAGTGCTGCACTAACTGCTATGCTACTGTGCCATCTCTGTACTTATGACAAAATTTATTTCACTTGGAAATTTTTTTTTTCCTTTCTCGTCTGCTGAGTGTCTCCAGCATTGCCTGCTTTTTAAAAAATTTTATATTGTAAAGTTCATTTGCAGTAAAGGGGAAACTGCATTAAATTTGCACTCTGACTCAGACAAACTGATATGACAATGAGCATACAATTTGTTTCAGATCATTGCTGAATGAGGAAGAAAAATCAGTCCTGACACTAGAAATAACTCTCCTGTGGTTCAGGTTGAAGCATGAGATCTTTGTTTATCTGCCAAACCAAGTACTTGAGTTCTCTGTAGAATGCCTTCTGGAAGTTGGTACACCTTGTTCCTTTCTATATGCAATGTTATTGCTTGAATACAGCTACTGATTAACAGTCTGAGTACACTTTTGCTGCTCTCACTAATGCTTCTTTTAGTTATAGCACTAATGTTTGTAAGCATGGACACTTGATTACAATACATCATTAACATGATGTGTGCTGTTCAGCTGGTAACAGATGAACATGGGTCACCTGAAAGAGGTTTTACTTTCAACATATTGGGCTTTTTCATCTCCTGGTTTTGTGTACATTCTCACTTTGACTACATTGGTTCCCACCCACATCCCAAAAATAGGCTGGTTGGTGAAAGTGCACCTAGAGTGAATGAGTTGCAGGAGAGGTAGTGGTTTGGGGAGTGGGGGGGCAATGGGTTTCTTGAAATTACATGAGCAACAAGCATGAAGGGAATGTTCTCAGTCTGTGTTGCATTGACCTGTTTCAGAAGAACATAGGAAAACGTAAGGAAGTAAGATCATGATTGAGCACAGTATTTTGCAGTCATTTGTTTTTTATGGATATATTAGATCTACATTAATCTATCAATATTAATAGCCTTTAAACTGTCGTATTCAGATAAAACACACTTTTCTACATTAAAAATGTAAAGCATTTGTTTTAGTTAATAGCAGATGCCAGTTGTTACTGTGTAAGCAATAAATTCATCTGAAGAAATGTTCTTGTTGTCTGTGTTGAACAGTATCTGATGTAAAAATCATTCATGTGCAACTGGTGGAGTTTATTAAACGTCACAAAATTATCAAAACTTGCTAATATGCTTTCTACCTGTTTAAATCATTTATTTGTCGTGTAGGTAGTTTATTTTAATTTTAAATCTTTTTGGTCAAATAAGTTGATACTTTTGCATTTCAGGGCTGCTGGTGAGGATGCCTTAACTGGTAAGACTGAAGTTCGTGTAATATGTTGAGTATCAATAATATATAGTTTTACTGAAATAATTAGTTTTTAAAGAAGTGTTTGAACATTTTAAACCAGAACTTTTGTTGGAGTGGGCTTGAATACCGTACTTTGAAAGGGCTGTAGATGTCATCTTTGTGATTCTGCAAAAGGCTCATTTATGCTGTAGTCTTGTTTCAATCTACTTTGTATTTGTGCACTATGTTCTAATGTGTGCTAAACAGGCAGATGTTTTCCCTGTATGGAGCTTTAATTAGTGCTTAAAGAGAAAGTCCCTTGTGCCAATGATCAAAATCTGATATGTCATTATGGAATCTAATTCCAACAAACATTTATTAATAAGTTCTCCCTTTTTTTGTTACTTTTTAAATTTGCTTGGCTGAAAGATAATCAGATTTCTTTCTCAGTGAACACCAATCCTTTTCCTTCATTAGCTTTACATAATGCCGTGACTTACTTTCTACTTAACTAATTTCCCAACAAAGAAATTACTACCAAACCACATCGTAGTGATAATTTTGTGCCCAAGCAATTTATATAAATGAACTGTGCTCTATATGCATAGTGTATTTAACATTTAAATTTAACACTGAATATTGCGAGTATTGAGCAACTTGACCATCTTTCCTGTTTTTAAAATTTGTATCTGATGTTAGACCATGCTTGTACTCCTAGAAATTGTCAATTTTATAGCAACTCTTTGGCTATTGCTCCATGGTTGTTGCAGTCCTGTTAAAGATGGTCATGGCTGTAAGTGATTTAACACCGGCCTCCTAGTTTAGCATTTCAATATGTTCTAAATGCATCTGCTTTTTTTTAATAGTTTAGCCCACTGGATGTTTTAAAGATGTTGATCTCCATCTTTTTCAGCACAACACTTTTACAATGCTCATCCATCTCATGTAAGGCAAAGGAAAATGGGAGGTGAGGTGTATTGAAAGCTTCAGATTTTTATTCTTTAAATTGCTCTTTTTAGCAATGAAAATAACAGTTTATGAGAAGTTAGATTTCAGAGAAGACTAGATAGTTTTACAGTAGAAAACCTTCAGTACTTTTACACGAATCCTTTTACATTTAACTTTTAAATTATTAAATCTCTTTTTCCCTCCTTTGACTCTTAGTGATTGGTTCTCCTTTTAAGCCTGCACTGGATGTAAATTACTTCTATTCAGGTTAGTATTACTAAATGTTGAATTGCTCTAATATTTACTTCAACCACTGTTTGGGATTGACTGATGATGAGGGCTCTGCATCTTTCCCACAGCGGTTGAGAGGAATAATTTGATGCGACTTTCTCAGAGCATTCCTTTTACTCCTCTTCCAAACAGGGGTGAGTTAAATTTATGCCATTTCTTCTAATATTTAAACATCCATTCTTGTTGACGCACAGTCTATTGTTGTTTTATGTGCTGTCGTCCGGAGGAATGGTGTTTTGTTTGGTCAGATGACCACAAACTTGGAACTTGTGAAGTTAAGTATGCAACAACAAATCTCTCCTGTTCAGTGACTGTGATTGAATTATAGAGTAATGCACATCACAGAATCTTAACATCAACCAACAACTCTCATTTCTGTTCCCATGCCTAGCTGTGTTCAATATCTGCACATGTACTGCATCTTTCCATTGGTTATTATTTTTCCTCCATTTTTCAGTTTCCTTGTTGCCTGTGGTCAAGTTGCAGTTCCAGTGTGAAGAACAGCACAGGAACAGGCCCTTTGGTCCACAGTGTTGTGCTGAACTAATTAGATTAGTAATCAGATGGCCAACTATATGAATATCAAAATTACAATACTAACCTGTTGTTGGAAGCCATTTGTCCATTGGGAAGATTTTTGTCCGCCCTCTTGTCACAGCTCTCCTTTTTCCTGTCCTTTCCCAGTGGTTAGTACATGCAGTCAGTGAGAAATCTGACTTCTCTCGCCTACCTAAAACCCTTTGTGTTTTGGTTTGTTACATTGAAACATACAGTGAAAAGGATTATTGTATAATCCAAAGCCTTATCTCTGCCTCGAATAAACACCTTGGTATCATATCCACAGCTCTATGAAGATGTTGCCTGGAACAGAGAGATTACTTGAGCTGGGCTTACTCTGACTGGAACATCGGAGGCTGAGATTATTTAAGAGGATAATAAAAATTATGAGTAACATAGGTTAGATCATTAGCCTTTCTTCCCAGGGTAGAGGCATCTGAAGGTATAGAAAGATAGAAACAGAAATCTACAGCACATTACAGGCCCTTCGGCCCACAGTGTTGTGCTGACCGTGTAACCCACTCTAGAAAGTGCCTGGAATTTCCCTACTGCATATCCGTTTATTTTTCCAAGCTCCATGTACCTATCTAAAAGTCTCTTAAAAGATCCTATTGTATCCACCTCTACCACCTTCGTTGGCAGTGCATTCCATACACCCACCACTCTGTGTGGAAAACTTGCCTCTGGCATCCCCCTTGTACCTACTTCCAAGCACCTTAAAACTGTGCCCTCTCGTATTAGCCATTTCAACCCTGGCAAAAAGCCTCTGGCTATCTAGATGATCAATGCCTCTCATCTTATACACCTATAGAGCCACAAGTTTAAGATGAGAGAGGAACTTAAAGGAAATGTGAGGGTAAGTTTTTAATGTGGTGATTGCTACCTGTGGAGCTGATAGAAGTACATACAGTTACAAGATTTGAAAGGTGTCAAGAAATACAGGAACGAGCAAAGATGTTTCTGTGCTCTGATTCTGGTCAGTTGTTGGAAATCTGAAACAAATCACTGAAAATAGGTAGTGGATCGGGCAGCATCTGTGGAGTGAGGAAAGAGTGGGTTTGAGTTGGTTCTACTTCCAGTTTAGAAACAGAATAATGATGTATATTGCTTATAGTAATGGTAGTTGGAACATTACTAATTTAGTGTGCTTGTTTTGATATGATTGGCTTTCTCTTTTGTGTTAAAGGTGAACCTGTGACAATATATCGGCTTGAAGAGAGCTCACCAGCCAGTCTGAACAACAGTATGTCCTCCTGGTCACAACAGGGCCGATGTGCCAAGATTGAGTTCTTAAGTAAAGAAGAAATGGGAGGAGGATTGAGACGAGCTTTGAAAGTGGAGTGTACCTGGTCTGAGTTTGATGTTCTGAAACCAGGTCAGCTGTATATTGTGAAATCTTTTCTTCCTGAAGTAATAAACACATGGAAGAGGATCTACAAGGAAGATACTGTACTGCATCTGTGCTTGAAGGTACGTGCTCATACTTAGACTGCACTGGCTTAGTAAGGAAGGGAGGGTTACTGACACACAAGGTGATAGGTGAGACCTGGAGGGGAAGGCTGAAGTAAAGATCTGGGAAGTTGAGTGGTGAAAGAGATGCAGGGCTGGAGAAGGGGGGAATCTGATAGGAGAGGACAGAAGGCCATGGAAGAAAGAAGAAGTGGGGGAGGAGCACCACAGGGAGGCGATGGGCAGGCGAGATGAGGTGAGAGAGGGAAATGGGAATGGTGGGGGGATGGTGGGTGTGGCATTACCGGAAGTTTGAGAAATCAGTGTTCATGCCATCAGGTTGGTGACTAGCCAGACAGAATATAAGGTGTTGTTCTAACCTGAGTGTGGCCTCATCACAACAGTAGAGGAGGCCATGGATGGACATACCAGAATGAGAATGGGAAGTGGAATTATGGGTGGCCACTGGGAGATCCCGCTTTCTCTGGCAGACAGAGCGTATTGCTCAAAGCAGTCTCCCAGTCTACATCAGGTCTCACCATTATACAGGAGGCCACACTGGGAGCACCGCACACAGTGTATGAGCCCAACAGACTCACAGGTGAAATGTTGTCTCACCTGGAAGGACTGTTACAGCTGCTCCCAACACCTCCCTCACTATCATTCAGAGCCCTGGGTTACTAGATGATTTGTGACCATAGCATCCCATGGGGCTCAGTATTTGGTCATTGTTGCAAGTGTAAGTTAATGGGACAACACTAGTGATAGATAATACAAATATTGATGATAGATAGATAGATAGATAGATACTTTATTCATCCCCATGGGGAAATTCAACTTTTTTCCAATGTCCCATACACTTGTTGTAGCAAAACTAATTACATACAATACTTAACTCAGTAAAAAAAATATGATATGCATCTAAATCACCATCTCAAAAGGCATTAATAATAGCTTTAAAAAGTTCTTAAGTCCTGGCGGTAGAATTGTAAAGCCTAATGGCATTGGGGAGTATTGACCTCTTCATCCTGTCTGAAGAGCATTGCATCGATAGTAACCTGTCGCTGAAACTGCTTCTCTGTCTCTGGATGGTGCTATGTAGAGGATGTTCAGAGTTATCCATAATTGACTGTAGCCTACTCAGCGCCCTTCGCTCAGCTACCGATGTTAAACTCTCCAGTACTTTGCCCACGACAGAGCCCACCTTCCTTACCAGCTTATTAAGACGTGAGGCGTCCCTCTTCTTAATGCTTCCTCCCCAACACGCCACCACAAAGAAGAGGGCGCTCTCCACAACTGACCTATAGAACATCTTCAGCATCTCACTACAGACATTGAATGACGCCAATCTTCTTAGGAAGTACATTCGACTCTGTGCCTTCCTGCACAAGGCATCTGTGTTGGCAGTCCAGTCTAGCTTCTCGTCTAACTACTCCCAGATACTTGTAGGTCTTAACCTGCTCCACACATTCTCCATTAATGATCACTGGCTCCATATGAGGCCTAGATCTCCTAAAGTCCACCACCATCTCCTTGGTCTTGGTGATATTGAGACGCAGGTAGTTTGAGTTGCACCATATCACAAAGTCCTGTATCAGTTTCCTATACTCCTCCTCCTGTCCATTCCTGACACACCCCACTATGGCCGTGTCATCAGCGAACTTCTGCACATGGCAGGACTTTGAGTTATATGGCAGGACTTTGAATTTTTTGAAGTAGTTACGAGGAATGTTGACGAGGGTAAGGCAGTGGATGTAGTCTATATGGACTTCAGCAAGGCCTTTGACAAAGTTCCACATGGAAGGTTAGTTAAGAAGGTTCAGTCGTTAGGTATTAGTGCTGGAGTAATAAAATGGATTCAACAGTGGCTAGATGGGAGATGCCAGAGAGTAGTGGTGGATAATTGTTTATCGGGATGGAGGCCGGTGACTAGCGGGGTGCCTCAGGGATCTGTTTTTGGGCCCAATGTTGTTTGTAATATACATAAATGATCTGGATGATGGGGTGGTAAATTGGATTAGTAAGTATGCTGATGATACTAAGGTAGGAGGTGTTGTGGATAATGAGGTGGGTTTTCAAAGCTTGCAGGGAGATTTATGCCGGTTAGAAGAATGGGCTGAACGTTGGCAGATGGAGTTTAATGCTGAGAAGTGTGAGGTTCTACATTTTGGCAGGAATAATCCAAATAGAACATACAGGGTAAATGGTAGGGCATTGAGGAATGCAGTGGAACAGAGAGATCTAGGAATAACAGTGCATAGTTCCCTGAAGGTGGAGTCTCATGTAGATAGGGTGGTGAAGAAGGCTTTTGGAACGCTGGCCTTTATAAATCAGAGCATTGAGTACAGAAGTTGGGATGTAATGTTAAAATTGTACAAGGCATTGGTAAGGCCAAATTTGGAATATTGTGTACAGTTCTGGTCACCGAATTATAGGAAAGATATCAATAAATTAGAGAGAGTGCAGAGACGATTTACTAGGATGTTACCAGGGTTTCAGCACTTAAGTTACAGAGAAAGGTTGAACAAGTTAGGTCTCTATTCATTGGAGCGTAGAAGGTTGAGGGGGGATTTGATCGAGGTATTTAAAATGTTGAGAGGGATAGATAGAGTTGACGTGAATAGGCTGTTTCCATTGAGAGTAGGGGAGATTCAAACGAGAGGACATGATTTGAGAGTTAGGGGGCAAAAGTTTAAGGGAAACACGAGGGGGTATTTCTTTACTCAGAGAGTGATAGCTGTGTGGAATGAGCTTCCTGTAGAAGTAGTAGAGGCCAGATCAGTTGTGTCATTTAAGGTAAAATTGGATAGGTATATGGATAGGAAAGGAGTGGAGGGTTATGGGCTGAGTGCGGGTAGGTGGGACTAGGTGAGATTAAGAGTTCGGCACGGACTAGGAGGGCCGGAATGGCCTGTTTCCGTGCTGTGATTGTTATATGGTTATATGGTTATATTGGAAGTCTGATGTGTACAGGGTGAACAGGACCGGAGAGAGTACGGTTCCCTGCGGCGCCCCTGTGCTGCTGACCACCGTGTCAGACCTACAGTCTCCCAACCGCACATACTGAGGTCTATCTGTCAAGTAGTCCACTATCCAATCCACCATGTGAGAGTCTACTCCCATCTCCGTTAGTTTGTGCCTTAAGATCTTGGGCTGGATGGTGTTAAAGGCACTAGAGAAGTCAAGGAATGTAATCCTCACAGCACAACTGACCCCCTCTAGGTGAGAGAGTGATTTGTGCAGCAAATACGTGATAGCATCCTCCACTCCCACCTTCTCCTTATACGCAATATACGTACGATATTATACGTATAGTTGGCCTGCTGTTTTGAACAGAGAAGTGACACATGGATCAGTCCAGACAGGTGAGGCGACACTTTTTTGCATTGTGGAGGCTCAACAGGATTAAACGTTTGAAACTGGGAAAGTACTGTAAGGCAGTGAGGAATGGAAGGATGTCCATAGATCCTCAAAGAAAGCTCACCAAGATGATTTAAAAGGTGTATATTTTCATACACCTCCGGGTGTTCCGGTTACCTCCCACATCCCAAAAACCGTACAGGTTAGTCACATGGGTGCAATTGGGTGACACTGGCTCGTTCAGCCGGAAGGGTCTGTATCCCTAAATAAAATAAAACTCATTTTTAGGCTTACTAGTTACATAATATTTTGATAGTCTTTTTCTAGAAACTGAAGTTGCTCTGCTCATTCCTAAAATCCAGTTTTCTGGATATTTTGTACCAGTAGATGGGAATTGCTCAGCCAGTGATTATGTCACAGATAACGAAAAATCATCCATTCAGGTTTCGTTAGTGGATGTGGCTTATTTGTGTTAGTACTCGATAAAACTGGATTGCTCTATACTTGTAGAATATTTCCTAATGGGTTTTCTGCATAGTAAAACACATTATGCCTCTGACTGGCCCCTGTTGGTGATATCATGCAGTGCTACCACATATATAGTTAGGGTGCCTAAGTCTTCAGAATCCGAATCAGATTTATTATCACTGGCATGTGACGTGAAATTTGTTAACTCAGCAGCAGCAGTTCAATACATACGATATATAGCAGAGAGAGAGAAAAATAAAACAATAAACAGGTAAATCAATTATGTATATTGAATAGATTTTTTTTAATGTGCAAAAAACAAATACTGTATATTTTTAAAAAGTGAGGTAGTGTCCAAAGTCTCAATGTCTGTTTAGGAATCAGATGGCAGAGGGGAAGAAGCTGTTCTGAATAACTGCAGAGTACTGTAGTAATTTTATGTATTGCACTGTACTGCTGCCGCAAAAAAATTAATGACTAAGTTGTGATAAACTTCATTCTGATATGGGTCTCTGTTGTGGAGTGGGAACGGGACAAGGAGTGGGGAATCATGGTTAGGAAAATGGAGAGGGGAGGGAATGGGAAGCACGGGAAAGACATTCTGTAATAATCAATACATCAATTGTTTTGAATCAACTGACCTTGCCTGGTGTCTCGGGGCCACCCGTCTCTCTCTTCCCACCCCCACCTCCAGCCCTGGCACACTCTGCCACTGTCTCGCACCTCTCCCACAGTGCTCCACCCTCGCCATTCCCAACACTGTTTGCTCTCAAACTCACGTTCCACTCTGTTGACAAATACAGTACTATGCAAAATTCTTAGGATAATTGTATAGATATGAGAGACTTTTGCACATTACTGTATATTTCAGATGGTGCCTGACAGATCTTCCTGTAAGCTTTACCACCAGTCTCTTGTTTCTAGGAGATCCAACAGCAGAGAGCTGCACAGAAACTCGCTTTTGCCTTCAACCAAATGAAACCAAAGACCATTCCCTACTCTCCAAGGTCAGTCACTATCTACAGTCTCTACTCTTTTTAAAAAAAAAAAACATAAATAAAGTACATCTTTACGCAGTTTTTTCCAACTTGTTAAAAATTCCATTCTCCAAACTTCTAATGATAAAGAAGTTTGTAAAGTCTGCTGTGTCTCAGTATTGCTGGGAGAGCAGCATGTTGATGTAACTGTTCCCACATTCTGGAGCCATTAGTAATATGTACAGAAGGATACAGCAGAATGATTTTACAACACTCTCTGCATTCCCAGTCCCTCACTACCTGTATCCTTGTGCAATATCACTGCATGGATTTTGTTTTGAAGAACTTTGAGCTTATTGTTATGCTGAATAAAACACTGTAGGCTGTGCACAGTTGTCATGAACATGGAATCGCCATCTAACTTTGTTACTGAGGAACAGCGCTGTTGGCAGCCTAACAGGTAGTTTCTAATGTGGTTTACCAACAGAAGTGGTGTCCTTGCAAGCACTCACCAGCTTTACCCATCCCAGTGTCATTTAGAAGATTAGTTTACTTTTTATGCTTCAGGATGGAAACAATACTAGAGATTTTGTTCACAGTAAGGAATGGAATTATTAAGAAGCCATTCAGTCCTTGTGGCTACACTGCTGGTCATTGAGGCTGTTCTTGGATGCAGAAACACCTGTATCCCTTCATTTTGGTTCTTAAAAAAGCTGTTAATTTGCTCTTGAAAGAAAGCTGCTCCTATTTAGAAAGTTGGGATTCTTCTAGTTCAAACTTTTGAAATAACTGTAGTGTGTGTTTAAGCATCACCTTTACATTAACAAAATGCTTCCAGGAGCTTAAGGATGATGGTATGTTTGATTATCCTTACTAGAACACTAATAATTTTTTGGTTAGTTCCAACGATATTGCTGAATTAAAGTCTGATTTAACCTCAGGTTCCTGGAAGTGTTCCTTCTGTATTGTCATTCAGCAAGCCAGTGGTTTGCGATTGAAGAATGTATGAGTGGTGAGTTCCGCAAATTTAATCACAACAGTGGTGATGAGATCCGTCCAAACAACATGCTGGAGGAGACCATGCTTGCCTTTAGTCACTGGACTTATGAATATACTAGAGGTGAACTATTGGTTCTGGACTTGCAGGGTGAGTACATGCTGGCTTTCCTTTGTTAGAGTGAAGTTTTTAGTGGAATAAAGAAGAGAATCTCCCCAGAACAGGCCCTTCTGCCCACTGTGTCCATTCCAACCATGATGCCAATTTAAATGCTCTATTTGCCTGCATATGGTCTGGACTCCAACATTCCTTGCGTAGTCACGTGCCTGTCGAAAAACCTCTTATGTGCTGTCGACCCCGTCCCTTGCAGTTCTGAATGGCCTGTTTCTGTGTTGCGTCATTGGGAGTCAAGATGCAGGGAATTAATAGCAGTGAGCATGGAATTGATTGCTGTGGTGGGAGGTAGCATGGACTCAATAGATTGAATGGCCTTTTGTGTATAATGCAAGGTATGCTGCTTGGGCAGAATCTGAAGGAACACTGGTGCTCTCTTGCGCGCACTCTACATTGAGTAGAGGCAGGAGAATTACTCATGGCTGATCCTCACTCTGTCATTTTCCTACACCAGTCCAATATCCCTTGGGTTCCTTAATATCCAAAATCTCTCTCGGAAGCTGCCCCACATCCGTGTTTACAGCACTTCTGCCCTCTTTCATAGTCCTGGCACCTGTAGTCCTTTATTAGGGTTCACCTTTGGGCACAGAAAAGTAAAGTTCAGTAAATAATTAGAACACAGTGTACTAGTTTAGTTGTCTGAATATTGACAAGCAGATGATTGCTGTAAATATTGGAACCAAGTTGTTAAATTATGTACAAAGGGAGCTACAGTGATGTGGACAAACCACAGAAACCTTTGCTGATGCATAGGGGGAATATACTTTGGTGAGGAGGAGCAACTGAATGAATACCAAGGACAGCTCTAGATGAAAGCAGGAAGAACAGCATGTTACAACATCCAAAGTGCCCTTCTAGTCACAGTGGTGATAGACACACGTCAGAACCATAAACTGCAGCAGGGTGAATGTGAGCACCAGCATTTTGTCTGCAGAACAACAGTAATTCCTCTACCCCCCCCCCCCCCAAATCAAGGATGGTACTCTACCCACTGTGTTCATACAGCAAGTTGTTGCTCCACATCCTAGGATCTGCACTCCCTAAAGCAGGAGTGTGCATCTTCTCCCTTCCTTTCTAGTGCTGATAAATGGTTCTGTCTGAAACATTGACAGTGTTTCTTTCCATAGAAGCTGCCTGACCTGCTGAGTTCCTGTGGCATTTTGTATGTGTTACCCAGAGATCAACACTGATGTATTGATCTAGTGACACGTGCACTACATTGGTAGTCACTTACCTAAAACTTCATTGCCCACTGAGATCCAACACTGCTTTACCTTTCCCGGCCATCTGGCTTCACCCATCAGCTAGCTAGATCTCGTTTCTTTCCCCCACTTTTTTATTCTGGCCCCTTCCCCTTTCCTGTCCTAATGAAGGGACTTGGCCCAAAAAGTTGACTGTTTATTCCTTTCTATAGGTGCTGCTTGACCTGCTGAGTTTTTCCAGCATTTTGTGTGTATGAGTGTGTTGCCCTGGATTTCCGGTATCTGCATCTTGTGTTCTTTCATCAGTGCAGTCTTGCTCTGGTTTGGAGGTTTGATGGAAAAGCAGGAAATGCTGGTAACCTAAAGCCAGTGGGCAAGTCTGTGGAAATATAAATAGTTCTTGTATTTCCTGTGCCTTCTCATCCGATGAAAGGGTGTTGGATATGAAACATAAACTCAGTTTCTCTCTGCAGATACTGCCTGAGCTGCTGAGTAGTGCCTGCATTTGCAGGGACTTTATATTTATGTATCTTTTTACATTTCCTTTTGTAGGTGTTGGGGAGAACCTAACTGATCCTTCAGTAATAAAGTCTGAGGAGAAGCAGTAAGTATTAGTTTGAATGTGATGTGCCTCCTTCCTTGGTGAGAACTTTTCAATTCAGAATGTCTACACCAACTATCTTCAACACTGCCTTAGCTTTTTCTAATTCTTAGCAAGAAGGTTCTCTGACTTATGGATTGGACTGCAGACTCTTTATTTTTTATATTCATATTTTCACCTGTTCTTCCTTATTGCAGTCTGACACAATTTGTTTGGTTTTTTTGTGTGGTTGTTGGGAGAGTGGGGCTTAGAGGCTGCAGGAGAGATTTACTGTAATTGCAGAGATACTAAGATATAGAAATTTACCTCTTTCACACTGTTTCGACATTCACTATGTTGTAACTGATATGTAATCCCGCTCCATTAACCAGTCATTCAGCATACTTTACTTCCTGAGGCCCTCCGTTGATCAGAGTCAACCATGGAATATTGTGTCCTAGCTCTTTACGTGATAGGCAAGCCAGGGCAAGACAATATGGAGAGTAAGTCATTGCCCGTGTAGCAGGCACCCCCTCTCCATGCAGATGAATCCAGAAGAATGGCAGACCAATACAGTTTGGCACCAGCAGCTTCGTAGGAGTTGCCAGTCAGCATCAAACTCAATGTAGGACTGCCTTAGGGACTCCACAACTGGGTTTTTATTGGGGTTTACTCCCAAAGCCTTCCCTCGTAGTAGGTACGGCCACAAGGCAGCAGAGATTTGAGATCAGAGTTTTCCTTCTATATGAGCTGCCAACCATAACTGACGAGCCCTATCTGCCCAAAGTGACTGGTTTTAAGGTGCCAGTAACCCACCTTTGCCCCATCTCCTGTCAGTAGAAACGGTTCTACCAAGCTTAGTATCTAAGGCACCTTTGAAGGCCAGGACTTGGACTTGGTTGTCAGAGGCTATTTGAGGTTCATGCCATTGGGAGCATTTAATAGGTTAACAACTGATAGACCCTCAATTGGAATTTCAAATCTCAGCCACTGAACTTCACATCTGAACAGCTTGGCTCCTAATGTCAGGTGGTTGCCAAGTTGTTAGATTCAAATGTCAGAATAGTTCCTCCATCTATCTTTGTAGCTTCATTCTCTATTTCATACTACAGTATTCCATGGATCTAGGTGTATCTTGTCATAGGGTGCACAGCAAGGAGAAAGAGGGAGATTGTGCCATTTGATAGAGGCCATGGTTTGGAGAGGAGGTGAGGCTGAAGACAGGCTATCATTCAGCAATATTAGCTGCATCCTGTGATAGATCCTCAAACACTGCTGTGTCCAAACTTGTATTTCTTCCAGGTCGCATGACATGGTATTTGGACCTGCCAATTTAGGAGAAGATGCAGTTAAAAATTTTCGATCAAAACACCATTGTAATTCTTGCTGTGGGAGACTGAAACTTCCTGGTAAGATTTTCTCATTGCTTTCCTTGCTCTTTGCTCCCCTGATGTTGGTGACTTCAGTCCATGGTCTATCATCAGTCTGTGAATTTTTGCATCATGGACCTTGTGTACAGCTCGGGTGCGAGCTTGTGTTACTGTGGGCGAGCTGAAACCTCTGGGTTTTGACTGATTTAACAAATTGAAGGACTGAGTTTGAATGCCAAACTGGATGGCCTATTGCTTCAGTTCACTTGTGATGAAAGCCATTCAGTGGTATACAGCCTTAAATAAGTGAAGATAACTCGATCTGACACAGGAACTTAGTCAAGATACCCAAATGTTTTTCTTGCAGGGTTATCTTGCTTTTCCCCACTCTTTCCCTCTCCTGTAGGGACCTTGCTGGCCTCATGAACAGTGCTTCTTAATGGTCCACCAACCAAGTCCATGCTACATTCAAAGAGAAAGATCATTTAATAACCTCTACCCCCTTAACTCTGTTCAATTTATTCCCAAACCCTATTCTATGCTCAGTTTTCATTAACGATGTGCACACCTCCAGCTTTTCACTGTTCTGGGTCATTCCTGCTTCCTCCCAACACCTGCCTGTTTGAATCCTTCCAGTAACTGTCCATAACACCACAATGCGAGGCCTCTATGGTCCATCCTTCTCCCTGTCTGGTTTGGTCAGAACTGGTATGTGAGTGTGGGTATGGATGAGGTTACTAAAACAGATTTGAGGATCATATGCCAGTCTGCCACTGAGTGATATTGAGACAGTCAGAGTTGTACCTTGTATCTGTGTAGCCTCCAAACATTGTGACAGCTTGTCCCATGTCCTGTCTGCAGAAATACATACCCTTCAGGTTACCTTTAGATCTTTTCTCTGTTCACCTTTAACCTATGATCTCCCCTACCCTGTGGGAGAGACAGACACTATCTCACTGACTTGTAGTAATTTTTATTTCTTGCAAAACAGCAAATGTGACAGCATGTCAGTGATAATAAATCTGATTTTGATCTTATCTAAATCCCTTGTGATTTTATACACATCTGTAAGGTCACCCCCTCAGCAGCCTTCACTCCAGCAAAAACAGTTCTGACCTGTCCAGTCTTTTGTAACTCAAACCCTCCAGTATTTATAACATCGTTCGCCTAATGACATCACTTTAGTGTAGTGACCAGAAGTGCACAGAGCACTCTGTGTGATCTTACTAATGTCCTGGACATTTGTAGAGTGAGGTCCTATCTCCAACAGATAATTTGAGAATTTCAGACATTAGTGAGTCATTCTGCAGGAATTGTTGAAGTCAGGGTGGGGAGCTAGGCTGGGGGTGGAGAAGCAGTGAGTCTCAGACCTGAAACACATTTGCCCTGTTGAGATCTTCCAACACATTTTGTTTTTATTTCTGGTTTTTGGCATCTTCAGATATTTTATGAGCTTTAAGGATGGGAATGATGCCTCCATAACCTCTGAGTTCCAATGTTTTCAGGCACCTCGTGGGGTTTAGGATGTCTGATATATCAAACACTAGGATAGAATTGTAATGTGAGGTGTGACAGACCATTGAGCTTCATGTATGAGGAATTCCCCTTCACTCTAAGAATCTGTTGGCAGATAGACTTCAATACATACCACTGAAATACTGAGTTAGTCTGCCTTTTGGTAAATCTCCCTGAGCAGAGAGTAGGGTAAACTGGCTGCTCAGTCTTTCTCCTGGGTGGTGGTAATAGGATGTGCTTTGTTTGGATAATTCTTGGTGCTGCACTTAACATGTACCATCTTGTTCTCTCTATTTAGATATCAAACGGAATGATTATACCCCAGACAAAGTGGCTCTGTCTCAAGATGATGTGGAAGTTGCAATCCAGGCTGGCAGCGGTACCAAAGATATACGGAACTCGATACATTTAATGATTTAGCCACAGAATGGTACAGAGACTATCTCCCCACGGCACAAACTTGAAATTGCCTGAAGTCGTCTTTGCCACTCAGTCAGAGGAATGGCAGAGTTTATGCAAAAGGCTTCCTAAATCCAATCATTTGTTGAAACAAGCAAAGGGTAAAGAATGGTGGGACTTTCCAAAATCTCACCAGATGCAGTGTCAGTGCCCTCGAAATGTAACTGGCTATTTTATTGTTGTGAAATATCACATTAGAGCAAGCAACAGTGCTGTTAATGAACTGAAATGATCTATTAGCAGGAAATGCAATTCTCTACAGAGCAATCTACGTTGGAAACAAGCAGAATTGGTGTAAAGGTTTTAAACAAAGCTAAACGTCCAGTTTTAAATGTTCACGTTTTAACCATTTTAATCAATTTATTAAATAAAGCCATTTAAATTGGTACAAGCTTAACTGTACCAAGATGCAAATAATATTTAAACTACAAATTACCTAGAAGAGAAATCCTCTAAAATGTGAAGTCAAATTTAGTCTGACAAAATCTGTCAGGTTTTAATGAGTCTATCAACTACACTAACACAATGCAAGAATTGTTTAGTCAGCACAGGTAAAAGAATGTTCTGGTAGTCTGATTTTAATGAATTTCAGGTGTATAGATGCCTTGGTGTAATGCTAGAATTTGTGGTACATGCAGATTGAATTTAAAAGGAAGTATTGAAATCCTTGTACATATGGTAATGGGCAGAATGCAATCTATTTTATGCAAATAATGAGACCTGAATTGGTTGAATTGTCAGCACGATGAAGCCACATATCTACCGTAAAATATTTATGTAAATGGTAGCATTGTGGCATCTTTTCTATGTTACAAAGAGGTACTATTGTCATTTTTAAACAAGGGTGTTTATATGAAGAGCTGTATAATTTTTAATCTAATAGATGTATCTTATAGATACTGTATGTAAGGCACGAACACAACAGTGGTTTTACAGAGGTTGAACAGTAAAAGCAAAGAACTAATGGGATCATTGCTGCAGAAATTTTGTACATCATTTAATCTAATAAAAGATTTTTTTGAAGTCTTGTCCTGGTACCCTGCAATCTCTAATGGAAAGTCTGCTTCCAGATCTGTAATGGCTTAGATGCCAGCATAACCTGGTTATTGATCCAGAGATACCAGTTTCAAGCAAGAGAAAATGTGCAGAAGCTGGAAATCCAAGCAATACACACAAAATGCTGGGGGAACTCAGCAGGCCAAGCAGCATCTACGGAAAAGATTTCAGTCGACGTTTCTGGCCAAAACCCTTCGGCAAGACTGGAGAAAAAAGCTGAGGAATAGATTTAAAAGGTGGGGGGAGGGGAGAGAGAAACTCAAGGTGATAGGTGAAGCTTCTTCGGGCTGAGCCTCCAAGCTGATGGCATGAACATAGATTTCTCAAATTTCTGGTAATGCCCCACCCCCCACATCAGTCCCCATCTCCTTTTCCCTCTCTCACCTTATCATCTTGTCTGGCCGTTGCCTCCCTCCTTGCCTCTTTTCTTTCTTCCATGGCCTTCTGTCCTCGCCTATGAGATTCGCCCTTCTCCAACCCTGTATCCCTTTCACCAATCAACTTCGCAGCTCTTTACTTCATCCCTCCCCTCCCAGTTTCATCTATCACCTTGTGTTTCTCTCTCTTCACCTTTTAAATCTTCTCATCTTTTTTTTCCCTCCAGTTTCTGCCTGAAACATCGACTGTACATTTTTCCATAGATGCTTCCTGGCCTGATGAGTTCTTCCAGCATTTTGTGTATGTTGTTTGGATACCAGTTTCAAACTCAACATAGAACTTCGTGGCAGTTTTACAGAGTTGAACTGTTACCAATCACTGAGTGGGATTCCTAAGAAGGGATGAATAAAAATAACACAAACGCAAGCAGAGCGGCCATTGTGTGAATAGGCCAGTGTTTGGAGTAGCTTTGGTTCATCAGACTTGGGCAAGGTAGGTATCCAGTAAGTTCCCCTTTTTCTTATTTCTTCAATCCTCATCTGTTAGGGCATAGTAGTGCAGTGAGAATGGCTCCAGGGCAGTGTTTTGTTCTGTGTGTGAAATTGGGAATTCTGGGAGACCTCCAGTCTCCTGGATAACCACATCTGCACCAAGCTGCAGCTTCTCAAGAGAATGTGTTGAACTAGAGCTGCAATTCAATGACCTTTAGCTCATCAGGAGAACGTGGAGGTGACAGATGGAAGCTACAAGGAAATGGTCACCCCTAGGTTGCAGGAGGCGGGTATCTGGGTGACTGCCAGGAGAAGGAAGAGAAGTAGGCAGCCAGTGCAGAGTACCCCTGTGACCATTTCCCTCAATATACCACTTTGGATACTGTTGAGGGGGATGACCTACTGGCGGGAGCCACAGTGACCAGGTCTCGGGCACTGAGTCTGGTGCAGTAGCTCAAAAGAGCAGAGAGGTGAAGAGGATTGCAGTGGTTATCAAAGATTCTGTTGTCAGGGGAACAGATGAGATGGAGGCATCTAAATAGAAACAGAAAACCTACAGTACAATACAGGCCCTTCAGCCCACAAAGTTGTGCAGAACATGTCCCTACCTTAGAAATTACTAGGCTTACCTATAGCCTTCATTTTACTAAGCTCCATGTTACTTATCTAAAAGACCCTATCGTATCTGCCTTCACCACCATTGCTGGCAGCCCATTCCACACACCCACCACTCTCTGAGTAAAAAACTTACCCCTGACATCTCCTCTGTCCCTACTCCCCAGCACCTTAAACCTGTGTGCACTTGTGTTAGCCATTTCAGCCCTGGGAAAAAGCCTCTGACTAACCACACGATCAATGCCTCTCATCATCTTGTACACCTCTTATCAGGTCACCTCTCATCCTCCTTCGCTCCAAGAAGAAAAGGCCGAGTTCACTCAACCTATTCTCATAAGGCATGCTCCCCAATCCAGGCAACATCCTTGTAAATCTCCTCTGGTACATTGCCTCCCAGGTGTCAAGATCAGGGATATCTCACATTGAGTCCATAGCACCCTAAAAAGGGAAGGTGATAGCCAGAAGTCTTGGTATATATTGGCATGAATCACGTAGGTATGAAAGATGTGAGGTTCTGAAGAGAGATTTGGGGGATCTAGGTAGAAAGCTGAAAAGAACTCGAGGTAATTTCTGGATCGCTACCTGTGCAACTCACCAGCAAAATTAGGATGGTTTGGCAGATAAATGCAAGGCTGACAAATTGGTTCAAGGGGCAGAGTTTCAGATTTATGGATCATTGGGATCTTTTTTGGGGAGGGTATCAGGGATGTGTTACAACTGAACATGAGGGGGACCAATATCCTTGCAGACAGATTTGCTAGAGCTGTTCATGAGGGTTTAAACTAATGTGGCAGGGAGATGGGAACTGGAGTGATCGTGCTGAGGATGAGGTCAAACAAGGAAATCTGCAGACGCTGTAAATTCAAACACACACAAAATGCTGGTGGAACACAGCAGGCCAGGCAGCATCTATAAGGAGAAGCACTCCTGACGAAGGGTCTCGGCCAGAAACGTCGACAGTGCTTCTCCTTATAGATGCTGCCTGGCCTACTGTGTTCCATCAGCATTTTGTGTGTGTTGTCTGAGGATAAGGTAGCTGGTTTACAAACATCTGCTAACAGGAGAGGCTGATGATAGGACAAAATCTCAGTCAACAGGATGAGTTGCAATGTAAATGGTGTACAGATTTGAAAAGTGAATACAGTACTGGAGGTGTATTTGAATGTGTGCAGTGTATGGAATAAGGTAGATGAATTTGTAGCATTTACAGATTGACGTGGCTGAAAGATTATATGTTGAGAAAGTAGAGAGAAAATTTACAAGGATGCTGCTTGGTCTGGAGGACTTGAGTTTTATGGGAAGATTGATAAGGTTAGGTCTTTATTCCTTGGAATAGGGGAGAGTTGATACAGGTATACAAAATTATGAGGGATGTAGATCGGGTAAAGGCAAGCTGGCTTTTTCGACTGAGGTTGGGTTAGACTATAACTAGAGGTCTTGGGTTAAGGGTGAAAGGTGAGAAGTTTAAAGAGAACATGAGGGGAACTTCTTCACTCAGAGTTGTGAGTGTGGAATGAGCTGCCAGCACAAGTAGTGTGTGCAGGCTCAATTTCAACATGTAAGAGAAGGTTGGATAGATACATGGATGGAAGGGGTATGGAGTCCCAGTGCAGGTCGATGGGAGTAGGCAGTTTAAATGGTAGAGCATGGACTAGATGGGCTGAAGGACCATTCCTCTGTGCTGTATTTTTCCATGACTAACAAGATCTCCATCTGCTATGGCCATATGACAGAGGAGC
Organism: Hemitrygon akajei; assembly: GCF_048418815.1. Classification (NCBI taxonomy): domain Eukaryota; kingdom Metazoa; phylum Chordata; class Chondrichthyes; order Myliobatiformes; family Dasyatidae; genus Hemitrygon; species Hemitrygon akajei. Next base: position 43,824,765 of record NC_133153.1, read on the forward strand.
AGAATTAGACCATTCAGCCCATTAGAATCTGCTCCATCATTTGATCATGGCTAATTAATTCCCCTCAACCACATTCTCCAGCCTTCTACCATAACATTGGATGCTTATCCTCTCTACACCCACTCTATATAGGTCTTTCAATGTTCAATAGGAAGAATGGGGGGTATGAGAGGAATCTATTGAAACCTAAACTCCAGTGAATACATGCCCAGGCCCATTTAACTCCTAATCTGATAAACCCTTCATTCTGGGAATCATTTTTGTGCATCTCTGTTGAACACTCTCCAATGTCAACACACCCTTTCTTACATAAGGGGCCCAAAACTGCTCACAAGAACCCCAAGTGAGACCTCACCAGTGATTTATAAAGCCTCAACATTACATCCTTGCTTTTATATTCTAGTTCTCTTGAAATGAACGGTAATATCGCATTTGCCTTCCTCACCACTGATTCAACTTTCAAGTTCACCTTTTGGGAATCCTGCACCTGGACTCCCAAATCCCTTTCCAGTTCAGATTTTTGAATATTTTGTCTGTTTAGGGAAAAAAATCCTTTTATTTCTTCTACCATAGTACATGACCATACACTTCCTGACACTGTTTTCCATTTGCCACTTCTTTGCCCATACTCCAAACCAGTTAAAATCCTTCCTAGCCACCCTGCTTCTTCAAATCTACTTGCCACTCCACCTACCTTTGTATAGTCTGAAAACTTGCCCACAAAGCTATCAATTCCATCATCTAAATCAACAACATAAAAAGTGGTCACAATACCAACCCCTGCGGAACACTAATAGTCACTTCATTCCCACTCTGTCTCCTGCCAATCAACCAATGCTCTATTCATACTAATATCTTCCAAGTCAAGTCACTTTTTATTGCCATTTCGACCATAACTGCTGGTACAGTACACAGTAAAATCAAGACAACGTTTTTCAGGACCATGGTGCTACATGAAACAATACACTGAATCTGCACTGAACTATGTAAAACAACACAAAAACTACACTAGACTACAGACCTACATACAGGACTGCATAAAGTGCACAAGACAGTGCAGGCATTACAATAAATAATAAGACAATAGGCACAGTAGAGGGCAGTAGGTTGGTGTCAGTCCAGGCTCTGGGTATTGAGGCGTCTGATAGGTTGGGGGAAGAAACTGTTACATGGTCTGGTCGTGAGAGCCCGAATACTTCAGTGCCTTTTCCCAGATGGCAGGAGGGAGAAGAGTTTGTCTGAGATATGGGGCCCAAAACTGTTGACAATACTTCAAGTACCGCCTGACTAGTGTCTTAAAAAGCTTAAGCATTATCTACTTGCTTTTATACTCTATTCCCCTCAACTTTTTTATGTCTTCCCTGTAGGTAGGTGACCAAAAAGCCTCACCAACGTCTTGTACAACTTCAGCATGATATCCCAAGTCTTCAGTAAACCCAGAAATAAGAAGCAGTATCAGTGTTGGTGAGTGTGAAACTGCCAAGAGTGGAACTGAAACAGTCAATCTGCTGTTGGTAGTAGTAGTGAGGTTGGTCCAGGTGTGATAAGGGTCAGGAACAGGATCTGGGGTTCCTACAGTCCTTGATGCCCAGAGACTGATGAGAAGTCATTGCCCTCTACCATTAAAGTCCTCCTCGTGAAGTTACTCCTATTAGAGGATGCTATAGTAGCCTAGAGGTGAGCATAACCCTGTTACAGCAGCAGCAACCCAGGTTCAATTCCTGGCATTCTGTAAGGAGTTTGTACGTTTTCCCTGTGAGCGCATGGGTTGCCACCCACACTTCAGAGATGTGTGGGTTAGTTAGTTGATTAGCCTCATGGGTGTAGTTAGGTCTCAAGGACCTGTTATCATGCTGTGTCTAAGTCAATTGTTGGGTGAGAAGGGTCAATAAGGACCAAGTGACAATGAGTGCGTTTGGAATTTGGAGAAAGAAGGCTGAGAATCGGAGTAGGAGTGCGGCGGGAGCCATTTTGATTTTTTTCTTCTCATCAGAGTTAAGAGAGGCAATTCTGTGGACGCAGTCAGGAGACCCGGATGGTAGTTTGCTTCCCTGGTGCCAGGGTCCAGGATGTTTCTGATCACGTCCAAGATATCCTGAAGTGGGAGGGTGAGGAGCTTAGAGGTACATATAGGTACATATAGGTACCAATGACATAGGCAGGAAAAGGGAAGAGGTCCTGAAAGGAGAATATAGAGAGATAGGAAGGGAGTTGAGAAGAAGGACTGCAAAGATAGTAATCTCGGGATTACTGCCTGTGCCATGCGTAAGTGAGAGTAGGAATGGAATGAGGTGGAGGATAAATGCGTGGCTGAGGAATTGGAGCAGGGGGCAGGGATTCAAGTTTCTGGATCATAGGGACCTCTAATGGGGCAGGTGTGACCTGCACTTGAATCCTAGGGGGAACCAATATCCTGGCGGGGAGATTTGCAAAGGCTAATGGGGAGACAATAAACTAGAATGGTTGGGGGGAGGGTTGGGACTCAAATTGAAGAGACTAGGAGAGAGGAAGTTAGTTCACAAATAGAGAAAGTTAGTAGACAGTGTGCAAGGGAGGATAGGTGGGTGACAGACAAGGGGAATGCTCAGACCGAAGATGTAGGGGAGAAGGAAGAAAAAAATAAAGTTGTTTGCACCGTTAGGGATAAACAGAAAGTAAGAGGTGGAGAGTTTCTTAAATGCATCTATTTTAATGCTAGGAGCATTGTAAGAAAGGTGGATGAGCTTAGAGCATAGACTGATACCTGGAAATATGATGTTGTAGCTATTAGTGAAACATGGTTGCAGGAGGGGTGTGATTGACAACTAAATATTCCTGGATTTCATTGCTTCAGGTGTGATAGAATCAGAGGGGCAAAAGGGGGAGGTGTTGCATTGCTTGTCGGAGAAAATATTACAGCGGAGCTTTGGCAGGATAGATTAGAGGGCTTGTCTAGGGAGACTATTTGAGTGGAATTGAGGAATGGGAAAGGTGTAGTAACACTTATAGGGGTGTATTATAGACTACCTAATGGGGAGCGAGAATTGGAGGAGCAAATTTGTAGGGAGATAGCAGATATTTGTAGTAAACACAAGGTTGTGATTGTGGGAGATTTTAATTTTCCACACATAGACTGGGAAGCCCATTCTGTAAAAGGGCTGGATGGTTTAGAGTATGTAAAATGTGTGCAGGATAGTTTTTTGCAGCAATACATAGAGGTACCAACTAGAGAAGGGGCAGTATTGGATCTCCTGTTAGGGAATGAGATAGGTCAGGTGACGGAGGTATGTGTTGGGAAGCACTTCGGGTCCAGTGATCACAATGCCATTAGTTTCAAAATAATTATGGAGAAGGACAGGTCTGGACCCAGGGTTGAGATTTTTGATTGCAGAAAGGCTAACTTTGAGGAGATGTGAAAGGATTTAGACTATAGACAATAGGTGCAGAAGTAGACCATTCGGCCCTTCGAGCTTGCACCGCCATTTTGAGATCATGGCTGATCAACTACTATCAATACCCAGTTCCTGCCTTGTCCCCATATCCCTTGATTCCCCTATCCATAAGATACCTATCTAGCTCCTTCTTGAAAGCATCCAGAGAATTGGCCTCCACTACCTTCCGAGGCAGTGCATTCCAGACCCCCACAACTCTCTGGGAGAAGAAGTTTTTCCTTAACTATGTCCTAAATGACCTACCCCTTATTCTCAAACCATGCCCTCTGGTACTGGACTCTCCCAGCATCTGGAACATATTTCCTGCCTCTATCTTGTCCAATCCTTTAATGATCTTATATGTTTCAATCAGATCCCCTCTCAATCTCCTTAATTCCAGCGTGTACAAGCCCAGTCTCTCTAACCTCTCTGTGTAAGACAGTCCAGACATTCCAGGAATTAACCTCGTGAATCTACGCTGCACTTCCTCAACAGCCAGGATGTCCTTCCTTAACCCAGAGACCAAAACTGTACACAATACTCCAGGTGTGGTCTCACCAGGGCTCTGTACAAATGCAAGAGGATTTCCTTGCTCTTGTACTCAGTTCCCTTTGTAATAAAGGCCAACATTCCATTAGCCTTCTTCACTGCCTGCTGCACTTGCTCATTCACCGTCATTTGACTGATGAACAAGGACTCCTAGATCTCTTTGTATTTCTCCCTTACCTAACTCTACACCATTCAGATAATAATCTGCCTTCCTGTTCTTACTCCCAAAGTGGATAACCTCACACTTATTCACATTAAACGTCATCTGCCAAGTATCTGCCCACTCACCCAGCCTATCCAAGTCACCCTGAATTCTCCTAACATCCTCATCACATGTCACACTGCCACCCAGCTTAGTATCATCAGCAAATTTGCTGATGTTATTTTCAATGCCTTCATCCAAATCATTGACGTAAATTGTAAATAGTTGTGGTCCCAATACCGAGCCCTGTGGCACCCCACTAGTCACCACCTGCCATTCCGAGAAACACCCATTCACCGCTACCCTTTGCTTTCTATCTGCCAACCAGTTTTCTATCCATGTCAATGTCTTCCCCCCGATGCCCTGAGCTTTGATTTTACCCACCAATCTCCTATGTGGGACCTTATCAAATGCCTTCTGAAAATCGAGGTACACTATATCCACTGGATCTCCCTTGTCTAACTTCCTGGTTACATCCTCGGAAAAACTCCAACAGATTAGTCAAGCATGATTTACCCTTGGTAAATCCATGCTGGCTCGGCCCAATCCTATCACTGCTATCTAGATATGCCACTATTTCATCCTTAATAATGGACTCTAGCATCTTCCCCACCACCGATGTCAGGCTAACAGGTCGATAGTTCTCCGTTTTCTCCCTCCCTCCTTTCTTAAAAAGTGGGATAACATTAGCCATTCTCCAATCCTCAGGAACTGATCCTGAATCTAAGGAACATTGGAAAATGATTACCAATGCATCCGCAATTTCCAGGGCCACCTCGTTTAGTACCCTAGGATGCAGACCATCTGGACCTGGGGATTTGTCAGCCTTCAGTCCCATCAGTCTTCTCAACACCGTTTCCTTCCTAATGTCAATCTGTTTCATTTCCTCTGTTACCCTATGTCCTTGGCACATCCATACATCTGGGAGATTGCTTGTGTCTTCCCTAGTGAAGACAGATCTAAAGTACTCATTAAATTCTTCTGCCATTTCTCTGTTTCCCATAACAATTTCACCTAATTCATTCTTCAAGGGCCCAACACTGTTCTTAACTATCTTCTTTCTCTTCACATACCTAAAAAAGCTTTTGCTATCTTCTTTTATATTCCTAGCTAGCTTGCATTCGTACCTCATTTTTTCTCCCCGTATTGTCTTTTTAGTTAAGTTCTGTTGTTCCTTAAAAACTTTCCAATCATCTGTCCTCCCACTTACCTTAGCTCTGTCATACTTCCTTTTTTTTGATGCTATGCAATCTCTGACTTCCTTTGTCAACCACTGTGGGCCCTTTCCCCCCTTTGAATCCTTCCTTCTCTGGGGGATGAACTGATTTTGCACCTTGTGCATTATTCCCAAGAATACCTGCCATTGCTGTTCCACTGTCTTTTCTTCTAGGCTATCCGTCCAGTCAACTTTGGCCAGCTCCTCTCTCATGGCTCCATAGTTTCCCCTGTTCAACTGCAACACTGACACCTCCGAGCTGCCCTTATCCTTCTCAAATTGCAGATAAAAACTTATTATGATCACTACCTCCTAATGGCTCCCTTACTGCAAGATCGCTTATCAAATCCTGTTCATTACATAACACTAAATCCAGAATAGTCTTGTCCCTGGTCGGCTCTCGTACAAGCTGTTCCAAGAATGCATCCCGTAGGCACTCTACAAACTCCCTATCCTATCAAGCACCAACCTGATTCTCCCAGTTCACCTGCATGTTGAAATCCCCCATAACTACAGCGACATTACCTTTGCCACATGCCAATGTTAACTCCCTATTCAGCTGGCACCCAATATCCATGCTACTGTTTGGTGGCCTGTAGACAACACCCATTTGGGTCCTTTTGCCCTTACTGTTCCTCAATTCTATCCACACAGACTCTACTTCTCCTGACCCTATGTCCCCCCTTGCAAAGGACTGAATCTCATTCCTCACCAACAGGGCCACCCCACCCCCTCTGCCCACATTTCTGTCCCTACGATAGCACGTATACCCTTGTACATTCATTTCCCAGGTCTGATCTCCCTGCAGCCATGTCTCCGTTATCCCAACAACATCATAGTTACCCATTTGCACCTGGGCTTCAAGCTCATCCGCCTTATTTCTGACACTTCGTGCATTCAGATATAAAATTTTTAGCCCATTTCTCCTCTCTCTGTTTGAATCGCTGCCTATTGTGCTTAACCCAGCTCCCCGAACTCCCATTGGGCTATACTCCCCTAGAATTTTGTTGTCCTTCCTGAATTTACTTATTCTTTCAACACATTTAACTCCATGTTCCGTCAGACCATCCCTCTGTACATGTGTCCTCCTTATCATTTGTTCCGCCTCACCTTTCTCTACTAAACACTTAATATTCCAGAACCGTGTAGTCCCCCCCCCCCCCCCGTCCTTTATTCTTCATCTCGCTATCCTCTCTCACATTCTGGATCCCCGCCCCCTGCAAATTTAGTTTAAAGCCCCCCCAAGGAGCACTAGCAAACTTCCCTGCAAGAATGTTAGTACCGCTCCAGTTCAGGTGTAAACCATCCCTTCGGAACAGATCCCACCTTCCCTGGAACAAAGCCCAATTATCTACAAACCTGAAGCCCTCCCTCCTGCACCATCCTCTCAGCCACGTATTAATCTTTATAATCTTTCTGTTCCTTGCCTCACTCACACGTGGCACAGGTAGCAATCCAGAGATTGTTACCCCAGGGGTCGTTCTCTTCAGCTTTGCTAAAGAGTATTCACTAAGGAGAAGGATATTGAATTGTGTAAGGTAAGGGAAACAAGTAGGGTAGTTATGGAAACTATGATGATTAAAGAAAAGGAAGTACTGGTGCTTTTAAAGAATATAAAAGTGGATAAATCTCCGAGTCCTGATGGGATATTCCCTAGGACCATGAGGGAAGTTAGTGTAGAAATAGCAGGGGCTCTGACAGAAATATTTCAAATGTCATTAGAGACGGGGATGGTGCCGGAGGATTGGTGTATTGCACATGTGGTTCCATTGTTTAAAAAGGGTTATAAGACTAAACCTAGCCATTATCAGCCTGTAAGTTTGACGTAAGTGGTGGGTAAATTAATGGAAAGTATTCTTAGTGATGGTATATATAATTATCTGGATAGACAGGGTCTGATTAGGAACAGTCAACATGGATTTGTGCTTGGAAGATCATGTTTGACAAATCTTATTGAATTTTTTGAAGAGGTTACTAGGAAAGTTGACGAGGGTAAGGCAGTGGATGTTGTCTATATGGACTTCAGTAAGGCCTTTGACAAGGTTCCACACAGGAGGTTAGTTAGGAAGGTTCAATTGTTAGGTATTAATATTGAAGTAGTAAAATGGATTCAACAGTGGCTTGATGGGAGATGCCAGAGAGTCGTGGTGGATAACTGTTTGTCAGGTTGGAGGCCAGTGAATAGTGGTGTGCCTCAGGGATCTGTACTGGGTCCAATGTTGTTTGCCATATACATTAATGATCTGGTTGATGGGGTGGTAAATTGGATTAGTATGAATGCAGATGATATTAAGATAGGTGGTGTTGTGGATAATGAAGTAGGTTTTCAAAGCTTGCAGAGAGATTTAGGCCAGTTAGAAGAGTGGGCTGGACGATGGCAGATGGAGTTCAATGCTGATAAGTGTGAGGTGCTACATTTTGGTAGGACAAATCAAAATAGGACATACATGGTAAATGGTAAGGCATTGAGGAATGCAGTAGAACAGAGTGATCTAGGAATAATGGTGCATAGTTCCCTGAAAGTGGAATCTCATGTGGATAGGGTGGTGAAGAAAGCTTTTGGTATGCTGGCCTTTATAAATCAGAGCATTGAGTATCGGAGTTGGGATGTAATGTTAAAATTGTACAAGGCATTGGTGAGGCCCAATTTGGAGTATTGTTTACAGTTCTGGTCACCGAATTATAGGAAAGATGTCAACAAAATAGAGAGAGCACAGAGGAGATTTACTAGAATGTTACCTGAGTTTCAGCACCTAAGTTACAGAGAAAAGTTGAACAAGTTAGGTCTTTGTTCTTTGGAGCGTAGAAGGTTGAGGGGGGACTTGATAGAGGTATTTAAAATTATGAGGGGGATAGATAGAGTTGACGTGGATAGGCTTTTTCCATTGAGAGTAGGGGAGATTCAAACAAGAGGACATGAGTTGAGAGTTAAGGGGCAAAAATTTAGGGATAACACGAGGGGGAACTTCTTTACTCAGAGTGGTAGCTGTGTGGAATGAGCTTCCAGTAGAAGTGGTAGAGGTAGGTTCAATTTTGTCATTAAAAAAAAAAATTGGATAGGTATATGGACAGGAAAGGAATGGAGGGTTATAGGCTGAGAGTGGGTAGGTGGGACTAGGTGAGAGTAAGCGTTCAGCACAGACTAGAAGGGCCAAGATGGCCTGTTTCTGTGCTATAATTGTTATATGGTTTATATATAAACTATATCCTCTGGGATATTCTGTGTGAGACTTGGTCATCATCAGATTTTCAATGCACAACTTGTTTGTGAGTTGCTAAACTGATGCAAGGGGACTGTCTTGTTCAGACTGTTGCTATATGTTTATGGTCAACACCTTCAAAGACAAAGTACTGTTGCAGTTTAGACCATAAGACGTAGGCGTTGAATCAGGCCATTCAGCCCATTTAGTCTACTCTGCCATTCTAACATAGCAGAATAATTTCCTTCACAAACCCATTCTCCTGTTTCCTCACAGCAACCTTTGACACCCTTATTGACCAAGAACTTATCAAACCTCTTTAAAGGTACCTAGTGACTTTGCCCCCACAGCAGTCCGTGGCAATGAATTCCACAGATTCACCACACTCTGGCTAAAGAAATTCCTCTCACAATTCTCCAGTTGCCACCTGACCAGTACCTTATGAAGTCTCAGCATTAAATCCTTGCTTTTTCTGTGCTCAGTGTGTACAGCGAAGCCTGGACTCCAGCTGCCTGCACCCTTGGCCATTGGGCTAAGTCCAGGAAGCTCTGGTGCAAAAACCAGGGAACAGCTCATCCCTGATCCCAAATCAGGGATGGCAACAGATGAGTGGGAACTGCCAGTGAAATATGATTAGGAATAGTCAGCATGGCTTTGTCAAAGGCAGTTCATGCCTTATGAGCCTGATTGAATTTGAGGATGTGACTAAACACATTGATGGAGCAGTAGATGTAGTGTATATGGATTTCAGCAAGGCATTTGATAAGGTACCCCATGCAAGGCTTATTGAGAAAGTAAGGAGGCATGGGATCCAAGGGGACCTTGCTTTGTGGATCCAGGACTGGCTTGCCCACAGAAGGCAAAGAGTGGTTGTAGATTCATCATATTCTGCATGGAGGTTGGTGACCAGTAGTGTGCCACAGGGATCTGATCTGGGACCCCTACTCTCCGTGATTTTAATAAATGACCAGGATGAGGAAGTGGATGGATGGGTTAGTAAATTTACTGATGACACGAAGGTTGGGGGTGTTGTGGATGGTGTGGAGGGCTGTCAGGGGTTACAGCAGGACATTGATAGGATACAAAACTGGGCTGAGAAGTTCAACCCAGATAAGTGTGAAGTGGTTCATTTTGGTAGGTCAAATATGATGGCAGAATATAGTATTAATGGTAAGACTCTTGGCAGTGTGGAGGATCAAAGGGATCTTGGGGTCCGAGTCCATAGGACACTCAAAGCTGCTGCACAGGTTGACTCTGTGGTTAAGAAGGCGTACGGTGCATTGGCCTTCATCAAACGTGGAATTGAATTTAGGAGCCGAGAGGTAATGTTGCAGCTATATAGGACCCTGGTCAAACCCCACTTGGAGTACTATGCTCAGTTCTGGTCGCCTCACTATAGGAAGGATGTGGAAGCCATAGAAAGGGTGCAGAGGAGATTTACAAGGATGTTGCCTGGATTGGGGAGCATGCCTTATGAGAAAAGGTTGAGTGAACATGCCATTTCTCCTTGGAGTGAAGGAGGATGAGAGGTGACCTGATAGAGGTGTACAAGATGATGAGAGGCACTGGTCATGTGGATAGTCGGAGGCTTTTTTCCGGGGCTGAAATGGTTGCCACAAGAGGACACAGGTTTAAGGTGCTGGGGAGTAGGTACAGAGATGTCAGTGGTAAGTTTTTTACGCAGAGAGTGGTGAGTGCGTGGAAGGGTTTATATGTTCCCCGAATTCCTCGGCAGGGTCTGGAAAAAGTTTTGAGTTATCTGTCAGGGACGACGAGACCTCTCTTTTTGGTAATAAGCTGATTCAAGTAGATGAGACAGCCCCTTGTCAGTTTACAAAACTCCTCTATCGACCCTCCAAACCTCTCCCTCTACTACAATTTCAACCCCCCTCTTGTCTGTTTTCTCTTCCCCAGACCCTCCTGCCCGATTCTCAGCTCCGCCTGCGGGTTTCGGGTAGAGTCCGGAGATCACGGGGGTTCGAAGCTCCGTCCGGCCTGTTGGCTGTGGGGGAGGCGGCGGTGTCCCGGGACCGGGCCTCTGCCTCTGCCCACTCTTGCCACCGACTTAGGTCACAAGCGGCCCAGGACGTCAGCGGTGCCATGGTGCTCCGGACTCAGGCTGAAGTTATGCTCTGCGATGTTGAGTCCTTGTGCCTGCGACGGCGGAATCGGAGTCGATGTCGAGGAGCCGATGGACGACAGCCAGCAGGATCTGGTGAAGAGCAACGGGACGACAGAGACCGTGGACGCGGTCGAGCCCGGGACTGTAGAGGTCCGGGTGGAATACTGGTGAGTGATCGAAGATTTCGGGGATTCACGGAGTGTTTGCGAAGGTTTCCCCGTTGCGATTGCGGGTTTTGGAACAGCAACCGCGGTATATAATAAATCTACAAAAATCTTAAGCCACTTTGTTTAAAAATGATCAAATATAAAATGGTTGGGTCCCGCGAGGTGGAGCCGGTCTCACCCTTGTCTCTGTCTCCAGTGCTAGCTGAGGATTCCTGGCGCGTTTCTTGTTCCTCGCCACTGAGATCAAAGAGCAGGTTCCGGAGGCGCGCATTACCGGGTTCATCGGACAGAAAGGTGAGCGGAGTTAATTAGCCGAAAGTTCCGCGGGAATTGTTCCGATTTACAATACGAAGGATCTTCTGAAAAAGCTTTTACTCACTTCTACCGCCTGAACCCGCCGCTGCCGCTACACAATCTCCCTCCAAAAGTCCCGACTATTGTAACCTCTCCCATATCCATGCCCACATTCTCGGGAACTGTGAACATCTCCCGTCCCCACCGCCGGTACCGGAGCAGCTCTCATCCTAGTAGCTGACCGACGCATCCTCATCACAGGAACGTCACCCTGGGTGCCTCTGGAACCGCCGTCTCCTGCACCTTGCCATGCACCCCGCTCCACTTCCGCTCCCCACACTCCTCCGACTCTCCACCTCCAACCTCTGGCCTGGTCTGACCTCATTTCCCCCCTTACCGCCCCTGAACTTCTCTCCTCGCGTCCAGAGTCACTCGGGATTCTGTTGGTGTGGCTGTAGCCCATCCACAGCCAAGATCAGTCGGGAAAGATTTCATTGAAAGGCGAGGAGTAGTTATGTTATAATGATCAAAAATATTTCCATTAATTACCGGGAAGCTTGAAGCCAATGGTTTCAGCTTCCTGTTCACCTGCCCCTTCATCCACCTCCCTCCCTGGAACAATATCCTCATCTTACTTGACCTCAACATGAGCTAAAGATCTAAGGCAGCCTCTGGACCACCTTCTGAGCCACAGCCAGTTGGCTGGCGAAGCCCTCAGCTTCCTATCACTCTGCAGGCTTCCATCTCCTACCTCCCTCTCCATTTGATTTCAATGCCTCACGTTGGTGAAAGCACTTTATCCCTCCCTAAACCTCTCTGGTTCCTTCTCCATTCAAACCCTCACAAAAGCCTCCCTCCTTCTCAAGCTCTAGGCAAGACCTCCGGCCAAGCTCCCACCCCTCTCCTGGTTGTCTGAGACCTCAGGTTCTAATTAACATGATGGGTTGATGAGGTAATCCACAATATATTTGAAAAAGAATTACTTTTCCCAATCTGTTACCATCTCAGGTTCTGGAACGTTCAGGCCTAGAATTATTATTGAAGGTAATTTCTTTGGGAGCATCGAAATGGGGTGTTGGGTTTGTATAACACTGCAAATTACATTTCCTTGTGTCCTCAGGAAGCTTTGAAGTTACAATTAACAACAAGCTGGTCTTCTCTAAGCTGCAATTAAATGCATTCCCTTATCATGAAGACGTGAGTAAATTTGCTAGAGCACAAGAGATTCTGTAGATGCTAGAAATCCAGAGCAACACACACACATAACACTGTAGGAACTCAGCAGGTCAGGCAGTGTCCATGGAGAGGAGTAAACAGTCAGCATTTCATCAGACTGCGAAGGAAAGGGAGAAGACAGAGGCCAGAAGATCTCCTTTCTAGTCCTGATGTAGGGTCTCGACTTGAAACATTGACTCTGTTCATTTCCACTGATGCTGCCTGACCTGCTGAGTTCCTCCAGCATTTTGTGTGTGATAAATTCAGTAGAGTGTCTCCCAGTGGAGCTATCACTAGTGCAGGTACAGGCAGATTCAGAACACTGTCTGTGTTATCCAGTGCAGTGACTCTGTACTGGAGCTGACACCAGTGTGGGTGCCGTCAGATTCAGAATGCTGCACTGTCCTCTGTACTCCTCAGTGAAGCTTCACTGCCATGTAGCTGACTGACCAAATCTGAACACTATGCTGTCCACTGTGCTATCCAGTGAATTGCCTCCACACTGGAGCTGACATCAGAACACTGCACCATCCTCTGTGCTATCCAGTGAATTGCCTCCACACTGGAGCTGACATCAGAACACTGCACCATCCTCTGTGCTATCCAGTGCTTAGCTGGACTGTTACTTGAACGTCTGCTTCACAGCACAGAGCACATCGGTCATCAAATCCATCAAGTCAAGTCAAGTCACTTTTTATTGTCATTTCGACCATAACTGCTGGTACAGTACACAGTAAAATTGAGACAACGTTTTTCAGGACCATGGTGCTACATGAAACAATACAAAAACTACACTGAACTACATAAAACAGCACAAAAAACTACACTAGACTACAGATCTACCCAGGACTGCATAAAGTGCACAAAACAGTGCAGGCATTACAATAAGTAATAAGCAAGACAACAGGCACAGTAGAGGGCAGTAAGTTGGTGTCAGTCCAGTCTCTGGGTATTGAGGAGTCTGATAGCTTGGGGGAAGAAACTGTTACATAGTCTGGTCGTGAGAGCCCGAATGCTCCGGTGCCTTTTCCCAGATGGCAGGAGGGAGAAGAGTTAGTACGAGGGGTGCGTGGGGTCCTTCATAATGCTGTTTGCTTTGCGGATGCAGCGTGTAGTGTAAATATCTGTAATGGTGGGAAGAGAGACCCCGATGATCTTCTCAGCTGACCTCACTATCTTACAGGGTCTTGCGATCCGAGGTGGTGCAATTTCCGAACCAGGCAGTGATGCAGCTGCTCAGGATGCTCTCAATACAACCTCTGTAGAATGTAGTGAGGATGGGGGGTGGGAGATGGACTTTCCTCAGCCTTCGCAGAAAGTAGAGATGCTGCTGGGCTTTCTTTGCTATGGAGCTGGTGTTCAGGGACCAGGTGAGATTCTCCGTCAGGTGAACACCAAGAAATTTGGTGCTCTTTACGATCTCTACCGAGGAGCCGTCGATGTTCAGTGGAGAGTGGTCGCTCCATGCCCTCCTTAAGTCAACAACCATCTCTTTTGTTTTGTTCACATTCAGAGACAGGTTGTTGGCTCTGCACCAGTCGATTAGCCGCTGTACCTCCTCTCTGTAAGCTGACTCGTCGTTTTTGCTGATGAGACCCACCACAGTCGTGTCATCGGTGAACTTGATGATATGGTTCGAGCTGTGTGTTGCAGCACAGTCGTGGGTCAGCAGAGTGAACAGCAGTGGACTGAGCACGCAACCCTGGGGAGCCCCCCGTGCTCAGTGTGATGGTGTTGGAGATGCTGCTCCCGATCCGGACTGACTGAGGTCTCCCAGTCAGGAAGTCTAGGATCCAGTTGCAGAGGGAGGTGTTCAGGCCCAGCAGGCTCAGCTTTCCAATCAGTTTCTGAGGGATGATTGTATTGAATGCTGAACTGAAGTCTATGAACAGCATCCGAACGTATGTGTCTTTTTTGTCCAGGTGGGTTAGGGCCGGGTGGAGGGTGATGGCAATGGCGTCATCTGTTGAGCGGTTGGGACGGTATGCATGCTGCAGGGGGTCCAGTGAGGGGGGCAGCAGGTTCTTGATGTGCCTGGATGAGCCTCTGGAAACACTTCATGATGATGGATGTGAGTGCAACGGGACAGTAGTCATTTCCAGTCATTCCATCCTGCCCAGCTGCTGCTCTTTCCCCAGAGTTCTTCCAGCATTTTGTCTGTGTTACTCTCAAATGAGAATCCCAGTGTGCAGATTGGTTCTTATAGAGAATCTTCAGGCTTTTCTGCCCGGTAAACCGAAGGCCAAAAGTTCACCTTCTGAGCCCAAGGGATTGGGGATTGGACAGAATCAATCCCAAAGCTACTGAATCATGAGTATACTCCAGAGAAGGTGAAGCTGTTTTCACCCTCAGCTGAGGGCCATTTTCTGGGGCAGGAGATAGTCTGGGGCATGTGATGGATAGTCTGGGGTACATGGTGGATAGTCTGGGGTATGTGATGGATAGTCTGGGGCATGTGGTGGATAGACTGGGGTATGTGGTGGATAGACTGGGGCAGGTGTTGGATAGTCTGGGGCAGGTGTTGGATAGTCTGGGGTATGTGGTGGATAGTCTGGGGTACGTGGTGGATAGACTGGGGTATGTGGTGGATAGTCTGGGGCAGGAGATAGTCTGGGGCACGTGGTGGATAGTCTGGGGCACGTGGTGCATAGTCTCGGGCATGTGGTGGATAGTCTGGGGCACGTGGTGTATAGTCTGGGGCACGTGCTGGATAGTCTGGGGCACGTGGTGGATAGTCTGGGGCAGGTGGTGGATAGTCTGGGGTACATGGTGTATAGTCTGCGGCAGGTGGTGGATAGTCTAGGGTACATGGTGTATAGTCTGGGGTGCGTGGTGGATAGTCTGGGGTGCGTGGTGGATAGTCTGGGGCACGTGGTGGATAGTCTGGGGCACGTGGTGGATAGTCTGGGGTGCGTGGTGTATAGTCTGGGGCACGTGGTGGATAGTCTGGGGTGCGTGGTGGATAGTCTGGGGCACGTGGTGGATAGTCTGGGGTGCGTGGTGTATAGTCTGGGGCACGTGGTGGATAGTCTGGGGCGCGTGGTGTATAGTCTGGGGCACGTGGTGTATAGTCTGGGGCGCGTGGTGGATAGTCTGGGGCGCGTGGTGGATAGTCTGGGGCGCGTGGTGGATAGTCTGGGGCGCGTGGTGGATAGTCTGGGACACGTGGTGGATAGTCTGGGGCACGTGGTGGATAGTCTGGGGCACGTGGTGTATAGTCTGGGACACGTGGTGGATAGTCTGGGGCACGTGGTGTATAGTCTGGGGCACGTGGTGGATAGTCTGGGGCACGTGGTGTATAGTCTGGGGCACGTGGTGTATAGTCTGGGGCGCGTGGTGTATAGTCTGGGGCGCGTGGTGGATAGTCTGGGGCAGGTGGTGGATAGTCTGGGGCACGTGGTGGATAGTCTGGGACACGTGGTGGATAGTCTGGGGCACGTGGTGGATAGTCTGGGACACGTGGTGGATAGTCTGGGGCACGTGGTGGATAGTCTGGGGCGCGTGGTGTATAGTCGGGCGCGTGGTGGATAGTCTGGGGCACGTGGTGGATAGTCTGGGGCACGTGGTGGATAGTCTGGGGCGCGTGGTGGATAGTCTGGGGCACGTGGTGGATAGTCTGGCGGACGGTGCTTTTCTTTTAGAGATACAGCATGGTAACAGACCCTCCTTGCCTGACAAGTCCACAGTGCCCACGTGACCAATTAACCTACTCACCCAGACGTCTTTAGAATGTGGGAGTAAGCCCACGTGGTCACAGGAGAAACATAAAACTCCTTATAGACAGCGGTGGAAATTGAGCTCTTTTCACCGGTGCTGTGGTGTTACCATAACCAGTCACTCTCCGATATCTTCACACTTCATTTCCAGTTCTGAAGAAGAGTCTCAGCTCAAAATGTGGACTGTTTATTCCTTTCCATAGATAGAAACATAGAAAACCTACAGCACAATACAGGCCCTTTGGCCCACAAAGTTGTGCCGAACATGTCCCTACCTTAGAACTACCTAGGCTTTACCCATAGCCCCCTATTTTTCTAAGCTCCATGTAGCCATCCAGGAGTCTCTTAAAAGACCCTATCATTTTGTATGCCTTTGGAAAGGAGGAGGAAAGCAGAGCGCCCAGAGGAAAACCCACATGGTCACAGGGTGATTGTACAAATCCCTCCGAGTCAGTGGCAGGAATTGAACCCTAGTCACTGGCACAGTATGCTGACCACTATGCAACTGTGCTGCCACCTTAAACTCTTGTTTATGTATTCAGAGATGGCGTGCAGAACCGGCCTTCCCAGTCCAACGAGCCTCAGCACCCAGCAACCCATCGATTTTACCCGAGTCTAATCACAGGACAATTTACAAAGACAAATTAACCAAAAAACTGATACATCTTTGGACTGTGGAAACCCTCGTGGTCATGGGATGAACATACAAACTTCCTACAGATGGCACCGGAATTGAATTCTGAACTCTGATGGCCTGAGCTATAATTGAATCACACAAACTCCAATGCCATGCTGCCTGACGTGCTGAGTTCCTCCAGCTTTCTGTGTGTGTTGCTCTGTGTAATGGTCCGTTCTGTGTGTTGTTCTGTGTAATGGTCCATTATGTGTGTTGTTCTGTGTAATGGTCTGTTCTGTGTGTTGCTCTGTGTAATGGTCCGTTCTGTGTGTTGTTCTGTGTAATGGTCCATTGTGTGTGTTGTTCTGTGTAATGGTCCGTTCTGTGTGTTGCTCTGTGTAATGGTCCATTGTGTGTGTGTTGCTCTGTGTAATGGTCCGTTCTGTGTGTTGTTCTGTGTAATGGTCCATTGTGTGTGTTGTTCTGTGTAATGGTCCGTTCTGTGTGTTGCTCTGTGTAATGGTCCATTGTGTGTGTTGTTCTGTGTAATGGTCCGTTCTGTGTGTTGCTCTGTGTAATGGTCCGTTCTGTGTGTTGTTCTGTGTAATGGTCCGTTCTGTGTGTTGCTCTGTGTAATGGTCTGTTCCATGTGTTTTGTTCTGTGTAATGGTCCATTGTGTGTGTGGTGCTCTGTGTAATGGTCCATTCTGTGTGTTGTTCTGTGTAATGGTCCGTTCTGTGTGTGTTGCTCTGTGTAATGGTCCATTGTCTGTGTGTTGCTATGTGTAATGGTCCATTGTCTGTGTGTTGCTCTGTGTAATGGTCCATTCTGTGTGTTGTTCAGTGTAATGGTCCATTCTGTGTGTTGCTCTCTGTAATGGTCTGTTCCGTGTGTTTTGTTCTGTGTAATGGTCCATTGTGTGTGTGGTGCTCTGTGTAATGGTCCGTTCTGTGTGTTTTTTGTGTAATGGTCCATTCTGTGTGTGTTGCTCTGTGTAATGGTCCATTGTGTGTGTGGTGCTCTGTGTAATGGTCCGTTCTGTGTGTTGTTCTGTGTAATGGTCCGTTCTGTGTGTTGTTCTGTGTAATGGTCCGTTCTGTGTGTGTTCTGTGTAATGGTCCGTTCTGTGTGTGTTCTGTGTAATGGTCCGTTCTGTGTGTGTTGCTCTGTGTAATGGTCCATTGTGTGTGTGTTGCTCTGTGTAATGGTCCGTTCTGTGTGTTGCTCTGTGTAATGGTCTGTTCTGTGTCTCTTGCTCTGTGTAATGGTCCATTGTGTGTGTGTTGCTCTGTGTAATGGCCTGTTCTGTGTGTTGTTCTGTGTAATGGTCCATTCTGTGTGTTGCTCTGTGTAATGGTCCATTGTGTGTGTGTTGCTCTGTGTAATGGTCCGTTCTGTGTGTTGTTCTGTGTAATGGTCCATTGTGTGTGTGTTGCTCTGTGTAATGGTCCGTTCTGTGTGTGTTGCTCTGTGTAATGGTCCATTGTGTGTGTTGCTGTGTGTAATGGTCCATTGTCTGTGTGTTGCTCTGTGTAATGGTCCGTTCTGTGTGTTGTTCTGTGTAATGGTCCGTTCTGTGTGTTGCTCTGTGTAATGGTCTGTTCCGTGTGTTTTGTTCTGTGTAATGGTCCGTTCTGTGTGTGCTACTCTGTGTAATGGTCCGTTATGTGTGTGTTGCTCTGTGTAATGGTCCATTGTGTGTGTTGCTGTGTGTAATGGTCCATTGTCTGTGTGTTGCTGTGTGTAATGGTCCATTGTCTGTGTGTTGTTCTGTGTAATGGTCCATTGTGTGTGTGTTGCTCTGTGTAATGGTCCGTTCTGTGTGTTGTTCTGTGTAATGGTCCATTGTGTGTGTGTTGCTCTGTGTAATGGTCCATTGTGTGTGTGTTGCTCTGTGTAATGGTCCGTTCTGTGTGTGTTCTGTGTAATGGTCCGTTCTGTGTGTGTTCTGTGTAATGGTCCGTTCTGTGTGTGTTGCTCTGTGTAATGGTCCATTGTGTGTGTGTTGCTCTGTGTAATGGTCCGTTCTGTGTGTTGCTCTGTGTAATGGTCTGTTCTGTGTCTCTTGCTCTGTGTAATGGTCCATTGTGTGTGTGTTGCTCTGTGTAATGGCCTGTTCTGTGTGTTGTTCTGTGTAATGGTCCATTCTGTGTGTTGCTCTGTGTAATGGTCCATTGTGTGTGTGTTGCTCTGTGTAATGGTCCGTTCTGTGTGTTGTTCTGTGTAATGGTCCATTGTGTGTGTGTTGCTCTGTGTAATGGTCCATTCTGTGTGTGTTGCTCTGTGTAATGGTCCATTGTGTGTGTTGCTGTGTGTAATGGTCCATTGTCTGTGTGTTGCTCTGTGTAATGGTCCGTTCTGTGTGTTGTTCTGTGTAATGGTCCGTTCTGTGTGTTGCTCTGTGTAATGGTCTGTTCCGTGTGTTTTGTTCTGTGTAATGGTCCATTGTGTGTGTGGTGCTCTGTGTAATGGTCCATTCTGTGTGTTGTTCTGTGTAATGGTCCGTTCTGTGTGTGTTGCTCTGTGTAATGGTCCATTGTGTGTGTTGCTGTGTGTAATGGTCCATTGTCTGTGTGTTGCTCTGTGTAATGGTCCGTTCTGTGTGTTGTTCTGTGTAATGGTCCATTCTGTGTGTTGCTCTGTGTAATGGTCTGTTCTGTGTGTTTTGTTCTGTGTAATGGTCCATTGTGTGTGTGGTGCTCTGTGTAATGGTCCATTCTGTGTGATGTTCTGTGTAATGGTCTGTTCTGTGTGTTTTCTGTGTAATGGTCCATTCTGTGTGTGTTGCTCTGTGTAATGGTCCATTGTGTGTGTGGTGCTCTGTGTAATGGTCCGTTCTGTGTGTTGCTCTGTGTAATGGTCTGTTCTGTGTGTTGCTCTGTGTAATAGTCTGTTCTGTGTCTCTTGCTCTGTGTAATGGTCCGTTCTGTGTGTTGTTCTGTGTAATGGTCCATTGTGTGTGTGTTGCTCTGTGTAGTGGTCCATTCTGTGTGTTGTTCTGTGTAATGGTCTGTTCTGTGTGTTGTTCTGTGTAATGGTCCATTCTGTGTGTGCTGCTCTGTGTAATGGTCCATTGTGTGTGTGTTGCTCTGTGTAATGGTCTGTTCTGTGTGTTGCTCTGTGTAATGGTCCGTTCTGTGTGTGTTGCTCTGTGTAATGGTCCATTGTGTGTGTGTTGCTCTGTGTAATGGTCTGTTCTGTGTAATGGTCCATTGTGTGTGTGTTGCTCTGTGTAATGGTCCATTGTGTGTGTGTTGCTCTGTGCAATGGTTTGTTCTGTGTGTGTTGCTCTGTGTAATGGTCCATTGTGTGTGTGTTGCTCTGTGTAATGGTCCATTCTGTGTGTTGCTCTGTGTAATGGTCCGTTCTGTGTGTGTTGCTCTGTGTAATGGTTCGTTCTGTGTGTGTTGCTCTGTGTAATGGTCCATTCTGTGTGTTGCTCTGTGTAATGGTTCGTTCTGTGTGTGTTGCTCTGTGTAATGGTCCATACTGATGCAAAATCATTTTGCCTGCCTTTGAGCAGGTCTTTCAATCCCAGCAGCATGAGACAGAACTTCTGGCAATAACATCAAATGTGTCTTTTAAAGCTTTTGGTTGTCTTTGTGGTAAAGATCTTGTGTTCTGTTTCCTCAGATCATTGCGGCAGTGAAGGCCGCGAAAGACAGGTCTCCATTGGATAGAATCATATCCAAGGAGGAAGTTATGGTCAAGAAGAGGGTCTGTATTGTTTCATAGCGGAGATGGAAGAACGTGACTGTCAAATCACCTGTCAGGCCAGTGGAGCACGTTCTGCAGATGAATGCTTTCCACTAAAGCCAGTGGGGGAAGCAGGAATAGAAATAGGATGTGTTTCTCTGGCTTAAAGTCTGCTATGTACAGTCACACTGATTGCTGTGTTCATCACCCTGACTGTGTCACTCATTAAACTTAATTTTTTTAAATTTCGCTCCTCTTCCCCGTATCTAGCTCACTCCCTGTATCCAGCAGACTCCCTGTATCCAACAGATTTTCTTTATCTAGCTGATCCCTGCCCAGTTCCCTATATCCAGCTGGTTCATTATTGAAATCTACAGCACATTACAAGCCCTTTGGCCCACAATGTTGTGTTGACCATGTAACCTACTCTAGAAACTGCCTAGAATTTCCCTAGTGCCTAGCCCTCTATTTTTCTAAGCTCCATGTACCTATCTAAAAGTCTCTTAAAAGACCCTATTGTATCCGCCTCTACCACTGTCACTGGCAGTGCATTCCATGCACCCACTTCTCTTGGTGTGAATATCTTACCCCTGACATCTCCTCAGTACCTAATTCCAAGCACCTTAAAACTATGCCCATTCATGTTAGCCATATCAGCCCTGGGAAATAGCCTCTGGCTATCCACACGATCAATGCTTCTCATCATCATATACACCTCTATCAGGTAATCTCTTATCCTCCGTTGCTCCAAGGAGAAAAAGCCAAGTACATGCAACCTATTCTCATAAGGTACACCCTCTAATCCAGGCAACATCTTTATAAATCTTCTCTGCACTCTCTCTATAGCATCCAGCTGATTCCCTATATCCTGGTGCTTATATTCAGCTGATTCCATATATCCTACTCCTTATATCCAATTCCCTCTATCCAGCTAATTCCCTATGTCCAGCTCAATCGCTACATTCAGTTCCTGATATCCAGCTGATTCCCTGTATCCTCTTCCCTATGTCCCTATGTCCAGCTGATTCATTACTTCCAGCTGAACATAAGAAATAGGAACAGGAGTCGGCCATCTGGCCTGTCAAGCCTGCTCCGCCATTCAATAAGATCATGGCTGATCTGGCCATGGACTCATCTCCACCTACCTGCTTTTCCCCCATAACCCTTAAGGAGACTGAGGTCCTTTAACATCTGCCGGACGATGCTGAGGATGTTCTATGAGTCTGTGGTGGCCAGTGCTATCATGTTTGCTGTTGTGTGCTGGGGCAGCAGGCTGAGGGTAGCAGACACCAACAGAATCAACAAACTTATTCATAAGGCCAGTGATGTTGTGGGGGTGGAACTGGACTCTCTGACGGTGGTGTCTGAAAAGAGGATGCTGTCCAGGTTGCATGCCATCATGGACAATGTCTCCCATCCACTCCATAATGTACTGGTTAGGCACAGGAGTATGTTCAGCCAGAGACTCATTCCACCGAGATGCAACACTGAGCGTCATAGGAAGTCATTCCTACCTGTGGCCATCAAACTTTACAACTCCTCCCTCAGAGTGTCAGACACCCTGAGCCAATAGGCTGGTCCTGGACTTATTTCCACTTGGCATGATTAACTTATTATTATTTAATTATTTATGGTTTTATATTGCTATATTTCTTCACTATTCTTGGTTGGTGTGGCTGTAACGAAACCCAATTTCCCTCGGGAACAATAAAGTATGTCTGTCTGTCTGTTAACTCCTCTATATGCAAAAATCTATCCAACATTGTCTTAAATATATTTACTGATGTAGCCTCCACTGATTCATTGGGCAGAGAATTCCACAGATTCACCACTCTCTGGGAAAAGCAGTTCCTCCTGATCTCCGCCCTAAATCTGCTCTCCCAAATCTTGAGGCTATGTCCCCTAATTCTAGTCTCACCTGCCAGTGGAAACAACCTTCCTCCCTCTATCTTATCTATCCCTTTTATAATTTATACAGTATGTTTCTCTAAGATCGCCTCTCATTCTTCTGAATCCCAGCAAGCACAGTCCCAGGCAACTCAATCTTCCCTCATAGTCTCACCCCCTCATCTCCGGAATCAACCTGGTGAACCTCCTCTGCACTGCCTCCAAAGCCAGTATATCCTTCCTCAAGTATGGCGAGCAGAACTGCACACAGCACTCCAGGTGCGGCCTCACCAGTACCTGGACAGTTGCAGCATAACCTCCCTGCTCTTGAATTCAATCCCTCTAGCAATGAAGGCCAACATTCCATTTGCCTTCTTGATAGCCTGCTGCACCTGCAAACCAACCTTTTGTGGTTCATGCACAAGCACTCCCAAGTCCCTCTGCACAGCAGCATGCTGCAATCTTTTACTATTTAAATAATAATCTGTTCTTCCATTTTTCCTTCCAGAGTGGATGATCTCATATGTACTAACATTGTACTCCATCTACCAGACCCCTGCCCACTCACTTAACCTATCTATATCTTTCTGCAGACTCTCCTTATCTTCTGCACAATTTGCTTTTCCACTCAATTTAGTGTATTCAGCAAACTTAGATACACTACACTTGGTCCCCTCTTCCAGATGGTTAATGAATATTGTGAATAGTTGCAGGCCCAGCACTGACCCCTGTGGCACTCCGCTCACCACTGATTGCCAACCAGAGTAACACCCATGTATCCCAACTCCCTGCTTCTTATTAGTTAACCAATCCTCTATTCCTGCTAATATATCACCCCCAACTCTATGCATCCTTATGTGGCACCTTATCGAACACCTTCTGGAAATCCAAGTAAATAACGTCCATCTGTTCCCCTCTGTCCACTGCACTTGCTACATCCTCAAAGAACTCCACTAAGTTTGACAAACAGGACCTGCCTTTGCTGAATCCATGCTGCATCTGCCTGAGGATCCATTTCTTTCCAGATGCCTCGCTATTTCTTCTTTAATGTTAGCTTCAAGCATTTTCCCAACTACAGATGTTAAATTAACTGGCCTACAGTTACTTGTCTCTTGTCTACATCCTTTTTTGAACAGTGGTGTGACATTCACCATCTTCCAGTCTGATGGGACCTGAGTTCATAGACTTTTGTTCAATTATCACCAAAGCCTCAACTATAACCTCTGCTATTTCTTTCAGTACCCTGGGATGCGTTCCACCAGGACCAGGGACTTGTCTATCTTCAGGCCCACAAGTTTGCTCAGCATTACCTCTTTAGTGATAGCTATTGTATCAAGGTCTTTACCTCCCCTCACATCTATAACATCTCTCTGGCATGTTAGATGTGCCCTCCACCATGAAAATTAACACAAAATAGTCTTCCAAGGGACCTACATTCACTTTAGCCACCCTTTTCCACTTTATATAATTATAAAAACATTTACTAACCATTTTTATATTTTGTATTAGTTATTTTCATAATCTAGCTTCCCTTTCTTTATTGCTTGCTTAGTGGTATTTTGTTGCTTTTTAAAGTTTTCCCAATCTTCCAGTTACCCACTACTCTTGATGACTTTGTATGCACAAGCTTTTAGTTTGATACCTTCTTTTATTTCCTTAGTTACCCAAGGCTGGCTCTCCCCACCCTTATTGTCCTTGCTTTTAACTGGAATATAATTTTGTTGAGCACCATGAAAAATCTCTTTGAAGTTCTTCCACTGTCCCTCAACCGTCCCACCATACAGCCTGTGTTCCCGGTCTATACTAGCCAAACCCTCCCTCATCCCATTGTAGTCTCCACTGTTTAGGCATGATACACTGGTTTTAGATTGAACTATTGCACCCTCCATTTGTATGAGAAACTCAGTCATACTGTGATCATTCTAAGCAAGAGGAACCCTAACTACAAGATCACTAATTTTACCTGTCTCATTGCACAGGACAAAGTTCCCTTGTAGTTTCAGCGACGTACTGTTCAAGAAAGCCACCACAGATGCAATCTGTAAAGTCCGCCTCAAGACTGCCTTTCTCTATTACATCCTTCCCATAAAACAAATTGTCCCAATCCACTCCTTCTAAATTCTTTTGCATCTCCTCAAAGTTTTCTCCAATCAAAAATCTCAACCCTGGGTCCAGACCTATCCTTCTCCATAATTATATTGAAACTTATGGCATTGTGATCACTGGACCCGAAGTGCTCCCCAACACATACCTCCGTCACCTGACCTATCTCATTCCCTAACAGGAGATCCAATACTGCCCCTTCTCTAGTCGGTACCTCTATGTATTGCTGCAAAAAACTATCCTGCACACATTTTACAAACTCCAAACCATCCAGCCCTTTTACAGAATGGGCTTCCCAGTCTATGTGTGGAAAATTAAGATCTCCCACAATCACAACCCTGTGCTTACTGCACATATCTATTATTTCCTTACAAATTTGCTCCTCTAATTCTCGCTCCCCAAATACTTTTCCCATTCCTCAAGTCCATCAAAATAGCCTCCCTAGATGAGCCCTCTAATCTATCCTGCCAAAGCACCGCTGTAATATTTTCTCCGACAAGCAATGCAACACCTCCCCCTCTTGTCCCTCCGATTCTATCACACCTGAAGCAACGAAATCCAGGAATATTTAGTTGCCAGTCACACCCCTCCTGCAACCATGTTTCACTAATAGCTTCAACATCATATTTCCAGATATCAATCCATTCTCTAAGCTCATCCACCTTTCTTACAATGCTCTTAGCATTAAAATAAATGCATTTAAGAAATTCTCCACCTCTTCCTCTCTGTTTATCTCTAACGGTGCAAACAACTTTACTATCTTCTTTTTCTTCCTTCTCTCATACATCTGTTCCTACACTATGGTTCCCCTCCCCGTATCTAGTTTAAATCCACTGGAGCCTCTCTAGCAAATCTACCTGCAAGAATATTTGTCCCCCTCCAGTTCAGATGTAAACTGTCCCGCCGGAACAGGTTCCACCTTCCCTGGAAAACTGCCCAATTATCTATAAATCTGAAGCCCTCCCTCCTGCACCATGTCTTCAGCCACGTGTTGATCTGTGCTATCCTACTATTTCTAAACCTGCCTGCATGTGGCACTGGTAGCAATCCTGAGATTGCTATCCTGGAGGTCCTGTCCTTTAACTTGGCACCTAACTCCCTAAACTCACCTTTCAGGACCTCCTCACTCTTCCTACCCACGTCATTGGTCCCTACATGGACCACGACATGCGGCTGCTCACCCTCCCTCTTGAGAATACTGAGAACTCGATTTACAAGGATGTTGCCTGGATTGGGGAGCATGCCGTATGAGAATAGGTTGAGTGAACTCGGCCTTTTCTCCTTGGAGTGACGGAGGATGAGAGGTGACCTGATAGTAGTGTACAAGATAATGAGAGACATTGATCATGTGGATAGTCAGAGGATTTTCCCCAGGGCTGAAATGGTCAGCACGAGAGGGCAGTTTTAAGGTGCTTGGAAGTAGGTACAGAGGAGATGTCAGGGTTAGGTTTTTTATGCAGAGAGTGGTGAGTGCGTGGAATGGGCTGCTGGCAGTGGTGGTGGAGACGGAAGTGATAAGATCTTTTAAGAGACTCCTGGATGCCTACGTGGAGCTTAGACAAATAGAGGGCCATGGGTAAAGCCAGGGTAGTTCTAAGGTAGGGGCATGTTCAGCACAGCCTTGAGGGCCGAAGGGCCTGTATTATGCTGTAAGTTTTATGTTTCTGTGTTTCTATCTTTCTTTTTTAATCTTTTTATTAATTTTCAAATAATCATAGTAAGAAAACATAAAATACAGAGAACTTGAGAGTACATAATTGATAGGTTAAAGTACAAATACAAACAATTAATAATCCATATATGGTAGCCTCCCAAACTCATAGTAAGTTACAAAAAATGGGGGGAAAACACCCAAAAAAAGGAATTTTTTTTTTAAAAAACCTAACCATCATGGGCTAATATAATATATCAAATATACAACAGTAGTGTCTATAACTCCGCACCTCTATCCAAATAAGGTAGCAAGAATCAGGTTTGGGAAAGGTCAGCCTAACTCATATGAAAATGTTGAATAAATGGTCTCCGGGTTTCTTCGAATTTAACTGACGGATCAAAAATGACACTTCTAATTTTTTCTAAACTCAAGCAAGAAATAGTTTGAGAAAACCACTGAAATGTGGTTGGAGGATTAATTTCTTTCCATTTCAATAGGATAGATCTTCTAGCCATTAATGTAGCAAATGCAATCATCCGCCGGGCTGCAGGGGACAATTGACCATTGTGCACCACTGGCAAGCCGAAAATTGCAGTAATAGGATGAGGTTGCAACTTGATATTCAAAACTGTTGAGATAATACCAAAAATATCTTTCCAATAATTTTACAAGCAGGGACAAGACCAAAACATGTGAGTCAATGAGGCAATTTCAGAGTGACATCTGTCACAGATAGGGTTAACATCAGAGTAAAATCGAGCAAGTTTGTCCTTAGACATATGAGCCCTATGTACAACCTTAAATTGTATTAGGGCATGTTTGGCACAAATAGAAGAGGAATTAACTAACTGTAGTCTTTTCTCCCACTGCTCTGCAGATAAGAGACAGTGAAATTCTTTTTCCTATTCTTTCTTAATTTTGTCTGATATCTCTGGTTGTGTTTTCATAATCATATTATATATGACAGCAACTAAACCCTTCTGACAGGGATTCAGAGGTAAAAAGAATTTCCATAATGTCCATTGGACATAAATTCGGAAAGGATGATAGAACATTCTTTAAAAAATTTCTAATTTGTAAGTATCTAAAAAAATGGGTTTTAGGCAAATTATATTTATTGGACAACTGTTCAAAGGACATAAAACTATTATCTAAAAATAGATCACGAAAACATGTTATGCCTTTTGTTTTCCACAACACAAAGGCTTGGTCTATAAGAAAGGGCTGAAAAAAAAAGTTAGATATAACAGGGCTTGATAAGATAGACTTATTTAAGCCAGGAAGTTTACGGAATTGAAACCAAATTCGTAGTGTATATTTAACTATAGGATTACCGGTAGTTATTTGTTTATTCAATTTAGATAAGACAAAGGGAAGCGAAGATCCTAAAATAGAAAAGTTTCTATCTTTATCCACACTTTTTTACTTTATCCATACATCTCCAATCTGTTAAACCCACTCCCTTACTACTTAGTTTAAAGCCCTGTCCACAGCCCTAGTTATGCGATTCACCAAGATCCAGGTCCCATCATGGTTCAGGTGGAGCCCGTCCCAGTGGAACAATTCCCTCCTTCCCCAATACTGGTGCCAATTTCCCATGAATTCAAACCCACTTCTCCCACACCAATCTTGAGCCATGATTTAACTCTCTAATCTTTTTGACCCTCTGCCAATTTGCTTGTAGCTCAAGTAGTAATCCAGAGATTACTACCTTTTTGGTTCTGCTTTTTAATTTAGTCCCTAGCTGCTCAAATTCCCTCTGCAGAACCTCTTTCCTTGTTCTACTATGTAATTGATAGCCACATGGACCATGACAACTGGATCTTTCCCCTCCCACCGTAGGTCAGATAAGACGTCCTGATCCCAGACACCAGGCAGGCAGCACAGTCTTCAGGATGCTCTATCCCTGCAACAGAGAACTTTGTCTATTTCCTTGACTATACTACCCCAATTACCGCCACATTTCTCTTCTCTTCCCCCCCACCCCCCTTGAATAGCTCCCTGAACCACGGTGCCACAGTTCGGTTGCTCATCCTACCTACAGCCCCCACTCTCATCCACACAGGGGGCAAGAATCTCAGACCTGTTGGACAAGCTCAAGGGCAAAGGCTCCTCCAGTACTGTCTCTTGGATCCCACTACCCACCTCACTCACAGTCACACCCTCCTGTCCCTGACCACAGACTGAATTTGAGGCAGCCAATCTAATGGGTGTGAGTACCTCCTGAAACAGAGAATCCAGGTAACTCTCCCCCTCTCTGATGTGTCACAGTGTTTGAAGCTCAGATTGCGGGTCATCAACTTTGAGCCCGAGTTCCTCGAGCAGCCAACACTTGCTGCACATGTGGTCACCAGGAACCACAATGGGGTCCACCAGCTCCCACATCATGCAGCTACAGCACATCACCTGATCCTGCATCATCCCTACTTTATTTAATTAGCTGTAATTTAGTAACTTTTTATTCAACCACTACAAAAGTCTCTCCAGCTACTAACCTGTACCTCCTCACCAAAGCCTCAAGTTCCCACTCTATACTGGTCCACTCACACAATGGCTGCTCCGCTTTACTTATATTTGCTCCTGCGAATGAATTGTGAATTGATTGTCCTGCTGCTAATGCACCGAGCCCCACGAAGTGCTCGTTTTTAAAGATCTTCTTCCCGACCTGTGCGAAGCTCTCTCTGTGAATCGATTGGTCCACCACTAATGTGCTATATCCAGCAGATTCTCTGTATCCAGCTGATTTCCAATATACTGTTGCCTATTTCCAGTTGCTTCCCTACATCCAGCTGATTCCCTATATCCAGTTCCGTGTATCCATCTGATTCCCTATTTCCAGATTATTCCCTATATCCATCTGATTCCCTATATCCAGTTCCGTGTATCCACCTGATTCCGTATTTCCAGATTATTCCCTATACCCAGCTGATTCTCTATATCTAGTTCCCTGTATCCATCTGATTCTTTATATCTAGCCAATGCCCAATATACTCCTCCCTATTTCCAACTAATTGCCTATATCCAGATGATTTCCTATTTCCAACTGATTCCTATATGTAATTCCTAATAACCAGCTGAATCCATATATGCAGTTCCCTCTATCCAGCTGATTCCTATATCCAGTTCTCTGTATCCAGCTGATTCCCTATTTCCAGCTTATTCCCTGTTTCCAGTTGATTCCCTGTATCCAGCTGTATATCCAATTCACTATTGACATTATGAACCATTCATGCAGTTGACCCCCCACTTCCCCAGATTCATCCACCTATTCCAAATCCTGGCTGGGAATGTGTCTGGGGAACTGGACATCAAAATGGTGTCCGTAACGTGATAACAGTGCAGGGAGCTGTGGACAGAGGCTGCATCTCTTTACAGAAGAGAGTGTGATCATGAGATATAGGAATGGAATGAGGCCATTTGGCCCATCAAGTCTACTCTACCATTCCAGTATATCTGATTTACTATCCCTTTCGACCCCATTCTCCTACCTTCTCCCTATGACCTTTGACCCCTGACTCATCTGCTCATAACCTTTGAATGCAAATGGATTCTCGACTTCCTCATCGGAAGATACCAGTATGTATGGATCAGAAATAACATCTTAATCAATACTGGTGCACCTCAGGGGTGTGTGCTTAGCCCACTGCTCTGCTCTCTCTACACCCATGACTGTGTTGCTAGGCATAGCTTAATAGCATCTATAAATTTGCTGACAATACTATTGGCAGAATTTCAGATGGTGACAAGGGTGCATACAGGAGCGAGATATATCAGCTAGTGGAGTGGTGTTTCAGCAACAACCTTGCACTTAAGAGCAAAGAATTGATTGTGGACATCAGAAAGGGTAAGACAAGGAAACACACACCAGTCATAGAGGGATCAGAAGAGGGGCAAATGAGCAATTTCAAGTTCTTGCATGTCAATATTTCTGAGTATCCATTCTGAACCCAACATATCGATGCGGCGAAAAGGAAGGCATGATAGTGGCTATATGTCATTAGGAGTTTGAGGAGAATTGGTATGTCACCAAAGACACTTGCAAATTTCTACAGATGTAACTATATAACAATTACAGCATGGAAACAGGCCATCTCAGCCCTTCTAGTCCGTGTTGACGCTTACTCTCACCTAGTCCCACTGACCCGCACTCAGCCCATAACCCTCCATTCCTTTCCTATCCATACACCTATCCAATTTTACTTTAAATGACAATACCGAACCTACCTCTACCACTTCTGCTGGAAGCTCATTCCACACAGCTGCCACTCTCATGGAGATGTACTATGGAGAGCATTCTAACTGGCTACATCACCATCTGGTATGGTGGGGAGCGGTGTAACTGCACAGGACGTAAGTAAACTGCAGAGAGTTGTAATCTCAGTCAGCTCCATCATGGGTACTACCCTCTGCAGTATCCAGGACATCTTCAAAGGGCGATGCCTCAAAAAGGCGGCATCCATCATTAAGGACCCCCATCACCCAGAGCATGCCCGCTTCTCACTGTTACCATCAGGAGGGAGGTACGGGTGCCTGAAGGCACACACTCAGTGATCCAATTTCTGTGCTGTCACTGCAAAAAAAAAAACACATTTCATGATATATGCTGGTGATATTGAACCTGATTCTGATCAAGAACTTATCAGCCTCTGCTTTAAATATACCCAATGACAGCTGCCTGTGGCAATGAATTCCACAGATTCACCACACTCTGTCTAAAGAAATTCCTCTTCATTTCTGTGAGAGGATCAGGACAACTGACTGAGCAAAAAAAGCTTCAGTTCCAGAGGCTGTGGGGAACTTGATTGTCCAGGCCAAGGCATTGCTGGTAAACACCAGCCTTAAGGAAATTGCAAGTCATTGCAGAATATTCTAGACGGCAGTAGTTTGAATTGAAGTGACTTCACCCATTATCTCTGATTGGCTAGTTATTGCTTGTATTATGACCTCTGGCTACTTGTCACTCACTGGGAACTGGCGAGTTCTATCCCTCGCCCTGCTGCTTGTGGCCATTTGGCACTTGGACAGAGTTTTGGTCACTGAGCCTGTCCACAATGCCTGGGTGCTGGGTGCTCAGGGTCACTTTGTGATGTCACTTCCTGCAGTGAGATGCTGGCAGCTGTGCTTCCTGGGAGTTCTGTAGCTTGGTAATGATGCCCCGTATTCATGGAGGATAACAACAGCAGGTAAGCTGCTCAAACAGAAACAGGCACGCTAGCGTATCTTGACTGTACTGACTGACATACCCGGCCTACACTCATCTGTCTCTACCACCTCTACCATAACCACCATCCTCTGTGTGGAAAACTCACCCCATAATGTCCTCTCTCACCTTCAACCTGTCCCCAGGACTCCCCTGATCAGGGGATAAGATTTGGACTACCTAAACTATCAATGCCCCTCTTAATTTTATAGGAGGCCTTCCCTCTGCCTCCCACATTCCAGTAAGAATTAATGCACCCTCTCTAATCCTACCTTCCATTCAAGTTTATTTCATTTAACCATTCAGATCTAAACAAAACATTGTTCCTCTGGGGCCAGGTTGCAAGAATAGAGTATCAGTATTAACACTGATACTGACAGATAATGAAACATTGTACAGCTTGACAAAGTGCACATGACACACAGTTAAATATACAATACTATTCTGGTAGTGACGCTGCGATAGATAACGTGTACTGGGTGGGAAGCTGTTACCCAGCTGAATAACCCTTGTTCTTGCACTGCTGTTCTTTCTACCTGACGGTAGGATGTCAGAGAGATTATGGTAGAATGTCAGAGAGATTATGCGATGGATGGGAGGGGAACATCACGATGAACTCCTCCACTCTCTCTATCGCATCCTACCCGTAGTGGAATCACCAGACCTGTTCATAACACTCCAAGTGTAGCCTGACCAACATTTTATACAAACCTCACTTTATGTCTAGTGCCATTTATCATCATAATATTTCAGAAAATCTATTGGTTGGCAGTGGGCAAAGAATTTTAATCATGTGTTTAATCACATGCATGATAAATTTAATATAATTATTATGTTGATTGGACAATATACCTTTTTAAAAGGTGTTTTTGTATCTTTCAACAACCTTTTCTGATGTCCACAATTCCACAAATGTTTATATTATCTATGATCTTACTAATCAGATCACTGATTTAAGGTTAGGTTGAATGTTTCCAATCCATATTGAGGTGTAACTGAACACAGACCCCCTTCTCACCTCAGGTATCCAGTCACAAATGTGACCGATCACTGTCTATTGGGACCAGGCCAAACTGTCTTGGATTATTTGGATTTCACCCTTTTGGCCCAGCTTCCCATCTGAAGTCCACTTCAACTACTCTGCCCTCATCAATATAGCTTGTTACCTCCTCAAAAGATTCAGATTAGTCAGGCAGGAGCTGGAATTCCCACCAGCAATGTTGTGTTGACCATCCCTGCCTTTCTGTGTAGGTTCATCCTGGGCTAGACTAACTGGCTTCTAATACCAGACTCATCCCTTGAATGAAGGTACCATAATTTGCTGTTACCCAATCACTTGACATCTCATCTCTGGCCAGAGGTTGAAACATCTCTTTCAGAAGCCCATAATCCCATAGCAACCTGGGATATATCTCATCAGGCCTGGGGATTTATCCATCTTTATGCCTGCCATGGCATCTCATACTTCTTTCTTTTCAATTGTAACATGTTCTACAAGTTCTCTGCCCAGCTGAATGTCCTGGTCCATTGCAAGTACAGTATTTGTTTAGGACCTGGCACAGGCACAGATTCTTCCTCTGGTCACTTGTTCCCTGGTATCCTTTTGCTTTCAATGCACTTGTAAAACACTATGGGATTTCCTTAACTTATCTGCTAGTGATATTTTACGACCCCTCTTTGGCCTCTCTCCTGCTTTCATTTTTAAGCAGCCCCCTCGCCCAGTTCCTGAAAATCTGCATCAGATTCGGTTTCCTATACCCACTAGATGCTTCTTGCTTCCTTTCTCAGCCTGCAGTGTCCCTTCCCTTCCCCTGACTACTTTTGTTTGGTGATATTCCTGCTTTCCAGTCTATGCCAGGTCCTGTCTATTGACATAGAAACCAGCCTTCCTTCAACCCAAGTGCTCCACTCCCACATTTGCCTGCAACAGCTTGTTTTGTGTGAGAAAAATGTTATTACTAATCTCTACCCACATGACACCACTTGAAGAACCTTCTAGAACATTTTCTAGACAATAGGTGCAGGAGTAGGCCATTCGGCCCTTCTAGCCAGCACCGCCATTCACTGTGATCATGGCTGATCATCCACAATCAGTACCCCGTTCCTGCCCTCTCCCCATATCCCTTGACCCCGCTATCTATAAGAGCTCTATCTAACTCTCTCTTGAATGCATCCAGAGACTTGGCCTCCACTGCCTTCTGGAGCAGAGCATTCCACATATCCACCACTCTCTGGGTGCAAAAGTGTTTCTGCATCTCTGTTCTAAATGGCCTACCCCTTATTCTTAAACTGTGGCCTCTAGTTCTGGACTCACCCATCAGCGGGAACATGCTTCCTGCCTCCAGCGTGTCCAATCCCTTTTCCTTCATTACTGCAGTGACTTTCTTCTTAATCATTGTTACCAGCCCCTAACAGACTGAAACCTCTGTCTCTTGGGACGGTGAGTTACAGCTCCTGCCGTCATGTGTCAGAGATCATATTTCTGCTTGGCTTTCTCGGATTCCTTACACCAAAATGGATGCAGTTCAGCATTCAACCCTCCTAAATCACCCCTCTGCAACACAGACAAAACCTTCCAACAGGCAATCCTCCAAATCACTTGTCTGCAACACAGACAATCCTCCAAATCACTCGTCTGCAACACAGACAATCCTCCAAATCACTCGCCTGCAACACAGACAATCCTCCAAATCACTCGTCTGCAACACAGACAATCCTCCAAATCACTCGTCTGCAACACAGACAATCCTCCAAATCACTCGCCTGCAACACAGACAAAACCTTCCAACACAGACAATCCTCCAAATCACTCGTCTGCAACACAGACAATCCTCCAAATCACTCGTCTGCAACACAGACAATCCTCCAAATCACTCGTCTGCAACACAGACAAAACCTTCCAACACAATCCTCCAAATCACTTGTCTGCAACACAGACAATCCTCCAAATCACTCATCTGCAACACAGACAATCCTCCAAATCACTTGTCTGCAACACAGACAAAACCTTCCAACACAGACAATCCTCCAAATCACTCGTCTGCAACACAGACAATCCTCCAAATCACTCGTCTGCAACACAGACAAAACCTTCCAACACAGACAATCCTCCAAATCACTCGTCTGCAACACAGACAATCCTCCAAATCACTCGTCTGCAACACAGACAAAACCTTCCAACACAATCCTCCAAATCACTTGTCTGCAACACAGACAATCCTCCAAATCACTCATCTGCAACACAGACAATCCTCCAAATCACTTGTCTGCAACACAGACAAAACCTTCCAACACAGACAATCCTACAAATCACTCGTCTGCAACACAGACAATCCTCCAAATCACTTGTCTGCAACACAGACAATCCTCCAAATCACTCGTCTGCAACACAGACAAAACCTTCCAACACAGACAATCCTCCAAATCACTTGTCTGCAACACAGACAATCCTCCAAATCACTCGTCTGCAACACAGACAATCCTCCAAATCACTTGTCTGCAACACAGACAATCCTCCAAATCACTCGTCTGCAACACAGACAATCCTCCAAATCACTTGTCTGCAACACAGACAATCCTCCAAATCACTCGTCTGCAACACAGACAATCCTCCAAATCACTCGCCTGCAACACAGACAAAACCTTCCAACACAGACAATCCTCCAAATCACTCGTCTGCAACACAGACAATCCTCCAAATCACTTGTCTGCAACACAGACAATCCTCCAAATCACTCGTCTGCAACACAGACAAAACCTTCCAATACAGACAGTCCTCCAAATCACTAGTCTGCAACACAGACAATCCTCCCAAATCACTTGTCTGCAACACAGACAATCCTCCAAATCACTCGTCTGCAACACAGACAATCCTCCAAATCACTCGTCTGCAACACAGACAAAAGGCTGCAGGTACTCAGCAAGAACTGATGAGGCCTGAAATGTCAACAGTTTGCTCTTTTCCACAGATACCGCCTGAGCTGCCTTCCCAGCATTTTGTGGGATTTCTAGCAACTGCAGATTATCTCTTGTTTCTTACTGTTTCTCCATTGACGTCTATATCTGAGTGAACGTGTCCCCTCATATTCAAGTACTCTGTACACTTTTTACTCTATGATTTTCTCATGTTTGTACAAGTACTCCTTTCATTTATTTACTTAGAGAATCAGGGCAGATTCTCTCAGTAACTTTAACCCCAACCCTAACCCTTTGCCTCACAGCACCCACCGATTTAACCCTAGTCTAATCACAAGACAATTTACAATGACCAATTAACCACTAACCGGTACGTTTTTGGAATGTGGGAGGAAACTGGAGCACCCTGAGGAAACCCAAATGATGATGGATGGATGCACAAATTCCTCACAGACAGCGTTGAAATTGAACACTGAACTCTGATAAGCTACAACAACATCGTGCTAACCACTACACGACTGTGGCACCTGTTCCTGCCAAATTAGTTCCAAATTACCTCAGGTAAAGCAGCTGATTCAAGTCAGAAATTCACAGAATGTTTCTGCAGCCTCCCAGTTAAATTTCATCAGTGATCATGTACAGAGGTAGCAGGGCAGGATGGACCAAAGGGCCGGTTTTTGTTTTTCAGCTGCCTGGAGCCAAACAGGTGGGAGTTGGAGGTTCTGTGGTTTGGCTGAGGGTAACGGGAGGAGACGGGGTGAATTTCAGCAAGTTCCAGACCCTGACCCTGACTCAGAGCCCACACTCGGTTGGCAGTCCAGGGTCTCTAGGCAATACAGTTATGATTGTTTCTATTCCGTCAACACCTCCCTCTCTCTCTCTCCCTCTCCCCTTATTCCATCATCCTCCCTCTCTCTCTCCATCCCTACCCTTCCCCTTCTCCCTCTCCCCAGGACTCGC
The DNA here is from genome assembly GCF_048418815.1 of Hemitrygon akajei. Lineage (NCBI taxonomy): Eukaryota > Metazoa > Chordata > Chondrichthyes > Myliobatiformes > Dasyatidae > Hemitrygon > Hemitrygon akajei. The sequence continues at coordinate 43,860,888 of NC_133153.1, forward strand.
TACTACCATCTGGTGCCTCACTTGGCTGGCGTCCCGGTGCCAGAGTCGGGCAGCGTCAGTGGGCGGCAGCCCAGGGCCGCAGGTCAGACAGGCCTCGGGAACTCGGGCAACAGTTGCTATCTCAACTGCGTGCTGCAGTGCCTGAAGCACAGTGGGCCACTGGCTGAGCACTTCCTCAGTGGGGCCTATAGCCACCATATCAACCGGTGCGAGAGGAGGGGGGAGAGGGGGAGGTGGGGAGGGGAGAATGGGGTAAGGGGAGGCAGGGTGAGGGATTGCGATGAGGTGAGGGGGTGCAGTGGGGCCTACAGTGCAACCAGAGAGTGAGGAGGGGAGGATGAGGTTGTGGATTGCATGGTAGAGTTTGTAGAGGGGTTGGTGAAAGGAGATGGGGAGGGAGAGGTGAGATAAGTGGTGGGAAGGGAACAGGTGAGGGGAGAGGGGTGGGTGGGGTTAATGAGAGCGGGATGGGTGGGCGTGATGGGAGAAGCTGGGCTGTGAATGAAGGGTGAACCAGCCCTGGGTCATCAGCTTTGGGTTGGACTCAGCTCTGACGGATGTTCCCTGTGCAGAGGCCGAGGGGAGCTCTCCAATGCCTTCTCGGCTTTATTGATGGACATGTGGCTGGGTGACTACATGTATGTCTTCCCGGATGAGGTGAAGAGAGTTCTTGGGAAGGTGCACCCGCCATTCTCTGATGGGAGCCAGCAGGATGCACAGGAACTTCTGCTGTTTTTCCTCAATGTTCTCCATGCTGATCTGAAGAAGGTGAGTGACTGGGGGATGTGCCAGACTCTTTTCCTGCAGGGAGCAGCATTTTACTGTGAAGAGCTGTCAGTGATGTACTTCCCTGTCAACCAGACTCTGAAACTAATGCCAACCCTGCCCCTTCCTCAGGAAATGTAGTTAATTCGTAACATTTACAACTAAGCAACTCACATTATTCATTGTACCAGGCCACCACTCTATTTGCTTACAATGTTCACTGTTGTGATCGTTTTTCCACATAGGAATGGGGTTTACACCTGGGCTGCATGAGGAGAATGTGTGAACTCCACATGGACAGCACCTGTGGTTGATATCAAACCCACGTTGCTGGCATCATGAGGCAGTGGCCCTGCCTCACCATTGGGCTCTGACCAAATGCTGTGAGGGTCTGCAGCTTGTACACCTGTTCTTTAGAGAATGACGGTGAAATGAAAGATGTGCTGTGCTTAGTCCACAGGCGTGAGAAATGTGGAAACATCAATTGTTACGAGGCTTTTCCAGGGGCAACTGAGCTACGTAAAGCTCTGTCTGAATTGTTACCACAACTCCAATCAAACAGAGAGCTTCCTGAGCCTCTCTCTGCCAATGCCACCAGACAGAATATGTTCCATTCAGGTAATCACTCGCCATTACATAATGCATGTTCAATGAACTAACACCAAATCAGATCTCTTCAGGACAGTGAACAGGAAATTGCTAGACTGGGACTTACTGTTTTCAAGAGGTTGCAGGGAAGAGGGAGAAAATTCTGAAGTTGCTGCAAGAGGCATGGAAATTCCATTAAATGGTAGGAAAGAGACTGGGAGTTGGGTGGTTCTCCGAGGGAAAGCATTGGAAATGAGGGAATCTGAACCTAACTTGCACCAGGTTGGTTAGAAACACGAGCTCTGCTCCATCCATATCTGTCGAAGCTATCAGTGACAATGTTGTGAAATGGTATCTGCCTGCTGGTATTCATTGTGGGTTTCACCAGGAGCACTCCTGCACGTGGCTCCAACATAAACTGAAGAACAGAATGATTACTGGGATAGTAGGCAATCAGGCCATTACTGCACAGAACACAATGGTGGAGGCATTAGGGTTAGTTAGAGAACAGCAGCATGGATCAGTTAAAGAAAACTTGAATTAATTAACTGCATAGAGTTTCTGATGAAGCAAGTAGGAAAAAGTGGCTGGTGAGCTAGATATGGACTTACAAATGATACGGTCAGAACATTGTGATGAAGCTACTTGGTCAGTTCCTGACTGATAGAACACTAGGAGCTAGCTGGAAGCAGGAACTGGGTTGTGTTTCAGACTACATGAGATTGCAGAAATCTGGATTTGCTGGAAATACATGGAAATGGCCAAAAGGGAGCTGGGTGGTTTAATCACAAGTGAGTCCACAGATGCTGGAAATCCAGAGCAACACTGGAGGAACTCTGCAGGTCTGGCAGCATCCATGGAAATGAATAAACAGTCCAGTGGATGGTTTGATAATGTGAAGCATTATGTATGAGGAATGGCAAAAGGCAATGTAAACCAGAGATGAGAACAGAGAGCTGTAGGACTGCATGTTGGTTGAAGGTAGCAGCCCAGGATGTTGGTCTAACCTGGTTGTAATACAGCCTCCACGATACAGTAAGGACTCATTAGAACCGTCCATGTGGGCTCTGCCTCTGGGAAGTCATGTGTTTTCAAATCTGATTCTTTAGAAAAGGTGATAACAATAGGAAGTTGGCAATCACAGAGGTCAGTGGAGAGTGTGCAGTCAGATTGATTAAGCCCATCTCTGAACGCAATGACCAAAAGAGAGGCAGGTTTGTGCGTGTGTGTTTCTGACAGACTGATTAGGGCCCTGCTAACAACAGCTGTTAATTCCAGGATTGCTTCAGGCTGTTTTTTAAAGAAGAGGTCCTGAGCTCGAGAGACCGGCCTTACTGCTCCTTCTGCAGCCAGAAGCAGGACCAGTTGGAGTGTATCCAGCTGCTGAAAGCTCCAGACATCATCATCATTCACTTGAAGCGGTGAGTTCTCCCTCTCACCCCCCGGATGGGTGGGTGGAGGGAATGCAGGCCCGGGTGGTGGGAGGCAGCCACGGTCACAGCAGTGTCTCTGACCCCTGAAGGGGGCAGCTGGAGCTTTCCTTGACACAGCTGACTTGTAGCTCACAGCACTGAGTCGATGTTGCCGCAGTTTGATAGCTCTCTGGCTGATGATCCAGCCTAGGGCATGCTGAGCTCCTGTGTGCAGAAGTCACCATCAGCAGAGGGAACTTTCTGCCCTTCTGTCCACACTACTGTTTGTCAAGCTATCACCCCACACTTGTTCACTGGCTCTACAATTTAACCAATTTACATAATAAATCCCATTCCTCATCACCAGCTTTGAATCAGGTGACCATGGAAACAGGAAACTGACCAGCATGGTGACCTTTCCACTGGAAGACCTCGATCTGACCCAGTACACAACCACTCCAGCAACTCAACACCCAAAGTACCAGCTGTATGCCGTGGTGGTGAGTCTGATCCCTTGCCAAGGGGGCTATTCGAGGGGTGAGGCAGTGAGGGCTGGCCCTGTGTGTGGAGATGGGCAGTACTAATCCCCTCTCTCTCCAGGGTGTGTGTGGAACCCACAATACAGATGGAAATGAAGGATCAGACAGGTGAACCTTAAAAAAAGTCATACTGGAACAACAGGCCAATCGGCCCATTCATATGATGGCTGATTATTGACCTTAAAAGTAGATTTCCCTGGTCTCTACATACCCCTTGATACCTACCCTGCACACTAGAAATTATTTATTCTCCACAAATATCTACAGTCCCTGAATTTCTACATACCAATGTCACAGCCACTTTCAATATCTTGTGTGTGAAGAAATTTCTCTTCTCTTCATACAAGAAATTGGTCAGGCTTCACTTGGAGTACTGTGCACAGTTCTGGTCATCACACTGCAGAGACAATGTGGTAGTGATGGAGAATGTGGAAGAGATGCACCAGGATATTACCTGGAAAGGACAATTGTAGGTTTGGACAGGGTGGGGTTATTCTCCCGGAGGTGAAGGAGGTTATGGGGTGATCTCACAAAGATTTATAACATCCTGAGGGGGAGTAAAGAGGATAGATAGTTGGAAACTTTTTCGGTAGAGAAGGAATGTCTTGAACTAGAAGGCACAGATTTAAGGAGAGGTTGCAAAAAGGACGGGTTGCCCTTTAATCCCAGGAGGACCAATATCCTGGTGGGGAAGCTTGCAAAGGCTGCTAGGGAGAGTTTAAACAAGAATTGTTGGGGGTGAGAACCGAACTGGAGAGACGGAGGAAGAGGCGGTTGGCTCACAAATAGAGAATGTTTGGAGACCGTGCAAGAGGGAGGATAGGTAGGTGATAGAGGAGGGACACGCTGAGATGTGTCTATTTTAATACAAGAGTATTATAAACAAAGCAGATCAGTACTTGGAGCTATGATGTGGTGGCCATTACAGAGACTGGGATGGCTCAGGGGTAGGGAGTGCTGGGCTTTAGATGTTTCAGAAAGGACAGGGAGGGAGGCAAAAGAGGTGGGGGCGTGGCACTGTTGATCAGAGATAGTTTCACGGCTGCAGAAAAGGTGGACTTCATGGAGGGATTGTCTATGGAGTCTCTGTGGGTGGAAGTTAGAAACAGTAAGGGGTCAATAACTCTACTGGGTTTTTTTTTTATAGACCACCCAATAGTTACAGGGACATCGAGGAGCAGATAGGGAGACAGATTCTGGAAAGATGTAATAATAACAGGGTTGTTGTGGTGGGAGATTTTAATTTCCCAAATATCGATTGGCATTTCCCTAAAGTGAGAGGTTTAGATGGGGTGGAGTTTGTTAGGTGTGTTCAGGAAGGTTTCTTGACACAATATGTAGATAAGCCTACAAGAGGAGAGGCTGTACTTGATCTGGTATTGGGAAATGAACCTGGTCAGGTGTCAGATCTCTCAGTGGGAGAGCATTCTGGAGAAAGTGATCACAATTCTATCCTGGAGAGGGATAGGAACGGACAAGTTAGAAAAGTGTTTAATTGGAGTAAGGGAAATTATGAGGCTATCAGGCAGGAAATTGGAAGCTTAAATTGGAAACAGGTGTTTTCAGGGAAACGTACAGAAGAAATGTGGCAAATGTTCAGGGGATATTTGTGTGGAGTTCTGCATAGGTACGTTCCAATGAGACAGGGCAAGGATGGTAGGGGACAGGAACCATGGTGTACAAAAGCTGTTGTAAATCTAGTCAAGAAGAAAAGAAGAGTTTACGAAAGGTTCAAAAAAACTAGGTAATGATAGAGATCTATAAGATTATAAGGCTAGCAGGAAGGAGTTTCAGAATGAAATTAGGAGAGCCAGAAGGGGCCATGAGAAGGGCTTGGTGGACAGGATTAAGGAAAACCCCCAAGGCATTCTACAAATATGTGAAGAGCAAGAGGATAAGACGTGAGAGAATAGGACCAATCAAGTGTGACAGTGAAAAAGTGTGTATGGAACCAGAGGAGATAGCAGAGGTACTCAATGAATACTTAACTTCAGTATTCACTATGGAAAAGGATCTTGGCGATTGTAGGGATGACTTACAGCAGACTGAAAGCTTGAGCATTAAGAAAGAGGATGTGCCAGGGCTTTGGAAAGCATCAAGTTGGATAAGTCACCAGGACTGAACAAGATGTATCCCAGGCTACTGTGGAAGGTGAGGGAGGAGATTGCTGAGCCTCTGGTGATGATCTTTGCATCATCAGTGGAGACGGGAAGGGTTCCGGAGGATTGGAGGGTTGCAGATGTTGTTCTCTTATTCAAGAAAGGGAGTAGAGATAATCCAGGAAGTTATAGACCAGTGAGTCTTACTTCAGTGGCTGGTAATTTGATGGAGAAGACCCTGAAAGGCAGGATTTATGAACATTTGGAGAGGCATAATATGATTGGGAATAGTCAGCATGGCTTTGTCATAGGTAGGTCATGGCAAGGATGGTAGGGGACAGGAACCATGGTGTACAAAAGCTGTTGTAAATCTAGTCAAGAAGAAGAGCTTACGAAAGGTTCAAAAAAACTAGGTAATGATAGAGATCTAGAAGATTATAAGGCTAGCAGGAAGCAGTTTAAGAATGAAATTAGGAGAGCCAGAAGGGGAGCAGTGTGTTCAGTGGGGCCATGAGAAGTGCTTGGTGGATGGGATTAAGGAAAACCCCCAAGGCATTCTACAAATGTGTGAAGAGGCATGAGAGGCATTGATCATGTGGATAGTCAGAGGCTTTTTCCCAGGGCTGAAATGGCTAGTATGAAAGGGCAGGGTTTTAAGGTGCTTGGAAGTAGGTACAGAGGAAGTGTCAGGAGTAAGCTTTTTTTTACGCAGAGAATGGTGAGTGTGTGGAATGAGCTGCTGGTTGGTGGTGGAGGCGGATACGATAGGGTATTTTAAGAGACTCCTGGATAGGTACTTGGAGCTCAGAAAAATAGAGGGCTATGGGTAACCCTAGGTAAGCACATGTTTGGCACAGCTTTGTGGGCTGAAGGGCCTGTATTGTGCTGTAGGTTTTCTATGCTTCTATGTGAGAGGGGTGAGTGTTTCCATATAGATAATGGTGAATATTAAGTACGGACTGAGAGAGGAAATGGTAGGGCAGACACAATGACAGCATTTAAAAGGTGTTTAAATTGGCATTCAGTTAGGAAAAGTGTAGATGGATTTGGTTTTCAGTTGCTCAAATTCTCTCAGCAGAACCTGCTTCTGCATCCTGCCTTTGCTATTGGTACCCAAGTGAGATGCCTCTCACCCTGGTGTTGGGTCAGTAGCATGTACTTTAGCTCAGTCTTTACATTGGTATTTATTAGTTACCTTCATCATAGACCAGAGAAACAAGGAATTTGTGCCAACTCATCTCTCACCACTACAAGTACTTAGTGAGCCATATCACAATGCAATACATACCTCTCGATATACACAGAACCCTCAATAACATGGTGGGAGTCATAGAGCAGCTGTGTGGAGTTTGTATAGTCTCCCCGTGATTCCTCTGGGTCCAAAAATGTACAAATTTGTAATGTTCAATAAGTTGTGGGCCTGGCCTGTTGGTGCTGGAAGCTGATGAGGCTTGTGGGCTACCCCCAGCACATACTCAGACTGTGCTGGTCATCGACACGAACAGTGCATTTCACTGAATGTAACAAATAAAGCTGATTTTCATCTTTACATATGGACATTTTTATTCAGAACTTTAAAAGTTGACATTTGTGTGTTTTCCACAGAACCACACTGGTACCTTGGAGAGTGGTCACTATACTGCCTTCTGCAAAAATCCACTGACACAGAACTGGCATGAATTCAATGATGCAAAAGTGACCAGCATTTCTGAGCAGAAAATCCAGTCACCAGCAGCCTACATACTCTTCTACAATTGTGTGAATTTCCAGTGGTCACAATAAGAGTGTCCCTCGTCACTGTAATAACCATAACTCAGCTTTCATACTGTACTTGCCCTAGAGGGAAGCCATCATGATAAATTATGAAATCTTGGCTAACATCTGTTATTTTGTTGGTTATTGTCTTAAGTTGACAATGTTTCATGAATTAAAAGAAATCCTCTTAACAGCTGGCATTGCAGTATGCAATCACTTTCATGCCTGGCATTAAACAGGCTTCACAACACTCTGGACCCAATCATTCACCTGAATTTTGAAATCCAGTTAAGAACAGGGTTTGCTTGGCACAACCTACTTGCTCGAGAAGGTGCATCAGATGTTTTAGTATGTTTATCCACATGCACAGTGGTGGCTCGGACTGTGGCTGAAGTGGAATGTCACTGAAGCACGTTTTACTAGTGGTGGTGGTGGGTGGGGGGGGCCCTGACAGGAATAAATCAGTCTTCACTTGCACCTCCGTTACACTGCTTTTCTTTTCCTGACACCTCAACCCTATAGAAGATCTGTTCTTGCTTACAGGACAATTACTGTCCTTAAAGGGCAAGTCAGCCGATTTGTTAACCTTAACAAAACTGCAAGTAGCTGAAAGTTTATAAATTTAAGGAAGCTAGTCAGTGGGTTTAGCTAGAAAGCAATATATGCACCATGCCTCCACTACCACCTTTTGCCTTCTACCATCGAGCCAATTTTGCATCCAATTTGTTATCTCCTTCTGCAGACTATGCATTGAACTTCCTGGACTTTATCAAAGGCCACATTAGAGACCATGAACACAAAATCCAGCACTGCTGACCTCATCAATCCTTTTGGTCATCCCCTCAAAAACTGATTGTTTGTACCTATGGTGGAATAGCAAGGTGCTTAACAAAAATGACAAATGATAAACAAATCAAAAGTTGAGCAAATGATCTGTTGTATCAGTTTAATATTGAGGAAAAATACAGAAAAGTGCTAACAAAACATAACAGAACTCCTAATGTAAAGTATTAAAATAACACAAATTATATAGGCATGTACTATGAGGTGCTGCAGAAATAAATGCATGCATGGATTGTCTCATAAGCCAACTATAAACACACAAGACCTATTCCTAGCTGTTCCCTCAATGATTCACAGATGTTGCCATCACACTGGAAGACAATCTTTATAATAGTTTAATCATTTCAAATAGAGTTGATATTACCAGATATTTCAGTAATTCAAATGGAATATTTAGTGTTGCTGCACCAGGACACAGATCAAGTAAGGAGAGCAAATTGTAAACCATCACTATAGACAGAAAGCTAATCTCTTCGATGTGATTTAAGACCTTTCATAATTATGTCTTGCCTTGGGCTGAACTCCAGCATCAGATATCACTGTAGAAACAGACAAATAAGCATTCAAATTAAGTTTCTTAAAGTGCTAATGCAAATCTTTGAGAAAAATCAATTTTTAGAACATGTGTTGGTAATTCTAGATAGTTATGCATCACCTTGTCATTAATTGGTGCATGCGTATTGGGATTAAATGCTTTGGAGTGCTGCCTGTGCAGCTTGCTGAGTGCGTTGTCATTGGCTAAGTGCCATCTCCTGCCATTGACATACAACATTCACAATGTGCATGCAAGAGTCCACTGAAAACAAAAGCTGGAACAAAAGCAGGTGAAACCAAAGTAACCAGTGCACAACCACTGTGACGTCAGAGATGTAAAGAAAGCCCAGGAAGGGAGAGGTGCTCCATAACAGAAAGTGATTAGACCTCATATCTATTCCTGCAATAAGATCCATGCTCAGTTACTCCATACACGATGGTTAATTGATTTACATTTTCAAATAAAAGCTACTCTTTGAAAAATACTAATTTCCAAGAGTACTGTGAAATTTATACAACCCTGGCAGGATATGGCTTTAACATGACCCACTTTCTTGAGCCTCTCCCATAAGAGGAATTTGGTTTTTTACTTTCTCCCTGATTTTTGGGGCAGATCTGGTATCTCCTGCCAACTCTGTTCAGGTCTACCCTTATAACCTTAAGTAATTGACAAGGAACATTAGAGCTTGGAGAAGGAGTGATTTTCTCTATATCCTTTAACACATTAAACAACTGCTACGTTACTCCTCAACTTTCAAACTTCATGGGAATGCAAGGCTAGATGGTGCAAACTCATTCAGCTTCAGTTTCATGGGGCCCCTCCTATACTGGTGCCTTGAGAAGTGAATCCAGCTCTATTCAATATTTGTTGCATTATCAAATCAATATATACATAGGCAGGTAACATAGTACCCCGTTTGTGCAACAACGACACGACAATGTACACAACATTTGCCGGTGATTCTGATTCTGATTCCTGCTCACTTGTACCATGCATGGGGTATCACATGGATGGAGTCTGAATTATAATATCACTTCCCTCCCTTCTAACCCTAGACCAACATTCTATTACACACTATTTTCCTTAGCCTTCCCCAAGGGAGAAGGCAGGGAATTTCAATGATATCAGCCACCTTGTTAGAAAGTAGATAGCAGTAGAGGTTATGGGGGATTTCACATTTCTCCACTGCAGCTAACTTCAGCTACACTGATACATCAGTTTGCACTAGTATCTCAGCAATCCTATAGGAACAAGTCTGCACTGGTGTGGAAACGGTCTCCTAATAAAGAGAATGATCACTCATTAGCAAGTCAGACTGGTTGTTTGAATTAATAGATTAGTATATTTTATACACACAGCTTTTGCAAAAGTCTGAAAATAATCTGCAATACAACTTTTGGTTAAGTTCAGGTGCAGCACAGTTACATCTTCAATTCAGCACTTGCTCTGGTTTTAGGTAGAAATATAGGCAACATTACTTCAAAGAAAAAGTATTACTTTTTTTAAAAGTATTTATAGCTTATATACACACACAGACATTTTGTGCAGTCTGCAGTTATTATGTACAGATACAGTCCCATCAGTTTATGTTTCTCCCAGTTATTTTTACAGAGTACAGAAAGATTCACTATAACTGATCTAGAAAGGCCGGTACAACAGGAAGTTATTGGAGAGAATCAAACAAGTATTTCTGTCTTATGAAGCAATGAAATTCTGGCTTGTGGAACTATTGCAAAACTACAAACTCCACGGGAACAGGATTTGACATTCTTGTAATCATTCTAATAGAGGTTTTAAATTCTGTTGCATAACTAAAGTTCATCTTTCTGGGATGCAGATACTGTGAGCACAATGGACAGTCACCCAGTTATGCTGTCATTGTGCAAGTGTTTGCTTCTGCGTTGTCTTTCTAAATACATGCCCAACGCAGCCAGGTATAACACTAACAGAGAAGAGTGAAGTGCCGAATGCTGCTATGTGGCTAAGTCAGCTACACAAAGCTCCAACGAGCTGTAGAAGAGGATGTAGGCAGCGGACGACCTCACCGAAGAAGCAGATATCTCTGAGACTTCGTGGTCATCAAATTTGAACCAGCGTTGCTTCACTGCATTCTTGCAGTAGGCTGTGTAGTGCCCTCCATCCAGTCCTCCATAATGGTTCTAATCCAAATTAAAAACATTAAACCACATTAGCAATATCTTCAGACTGTCTAATGATGTCACCGTTATAGAGCAAAAGATTTTCGGAATTTGATGCAGGTATTAATTGTTGACTGCAATGAGGTTTCATGTAACCAGCAGAGGTCATGTGTAAATTACACAGAGCCATCCAGCTGGAAATGCCAGGGGTTTGAATCAGGCTTGAGAGTACTGCCCATTCCTTGTGTCAGAAGGGAGTGGGATGAGGGGGAGACCAACAGAGAAATAGTGTCAGTAGTCAGAAGGGGGGGGGGGGGGGAGGGAGGGGCAAGGGGAGTTGGGAATCTCAATCAAACCTACCAAATATTGAAAGGCCTAGTTAGAGTTTATGTGGAGAGGGTGTTTCATATAATGGGGAGTCTAGGGCCAGAGGGCATAGCCACAGAAAAGAGCGATGTACATTTAGAACAGAAATGAGCAGAAACTTTATTCACCACCCTCTGGCTCTGTGGAATCCATTGTAATGCCTGCACTGTTTTTGTGCACTTTATGCAGTCTGTAGTCTAGTATAGCTTTCTCTGTTTTTTTTAATTACGTAGTTCAATCTAGTTTTTTGTACTGTCATGTAAACCATGGTCCTGAAAAACGTTGTCTCATTTTTACTATGCACTGTACCAGCAGTTATGGTCGAAATGACAATAAATGTTGACTTGCCACGGGCAGCTGTGGAGGCCAAGCCTTTATGTATATTTAAAGAGAAGGTTGATAGGTTCTTGATTAGTCAGATTTCTCCTTGGAAAACTAAATGGACTAAGGCCTATTTTATCATGTGCCCCCCAGTACTCCAAAACCACACCCTTAATAGTAGACCCCAACATCTTCTTATCCACTGGCTAACTGGCCTACAATTTCCTTGTCAATGATTTAGATAACAGAATTGATGGCTTTGTGGCAAAGTTTGCAGATGATACAGAGATAGGCAGAGAGGTAGGTAGTGCTGAGGAAGCAATGCGATTGCAGAAGGACTTAGACAAATTGGAAGAATGGGCAAAAAAGTGGCAGATGGAATAGTGTTGGGAAATGTATGCAATGCATTTTGGTAAAAGGAACAATACTGCAGACCATTATCTATATGGGGAGAAAATTCAAACATCAGAGGTGCAGAGGGACTTAGGCTACATCCACACTAGATCGGATAATTTTGAAAATGTCGGTTTCGCGTAAAAACAATAGGCGTCCACACTAGGCGTTTTTGAAAATATCTCTATCCCCATTGAAACACAGATTTTGGCGAATCTCCTCCTAGTGGGCATGCGCAGGACACATCTACAGAAAACAAGCGACATGTTTGATGTCGAATCGCGCTGCAAAAGTGCGCGATTGTGCAGTTACAGACTAGAAAAACTTAAACGTTGGCTCTCGCACAGGAGAACTTAAAAGTTAAAAAAAAAACAAATACTGGAGCAACTGACAGTGAGTTCACAGACAGATTCACCCAGCTGATGATGAACATTGAAAAACTGACCAACTCTGTTGCATTAATAAGGCACCTTGTTAAACGTGTAAAACACGTCTGCATCAGTGTTATCTTGTATTTCCATACAATGTTACATTAGACTGTTAGACGTCTATTGTCAGAGAAGTACTTGCATAAATAGGTAAACCACCTTCATACGAGCAAGGACAGAAAACAGGGCAAAGTGAGTATACTTATTTATTAAGTTATGGGTCAAAGTATTTGGTGAGTACATTTCTAACCCTTCTGGCTTCAGTCTCGTTGCCGTTTGTTCTGAAAATTGGTAGGTTGCATTCAAGAAAACAATGAAATGGCGCGCTGCCGTCTGACAGCGTTTTCAGATTTCTCCGGTTACCCTGTCCACACTGATCTGCCCGAGCAGCGTTTTCAAAAAATACTCACCCTGGAAAGCATTTCTGAAAAGCTCCGGTTTCGGGGGATGAAAACGCCGTTTTAGTGCGGACGGAAGGTAAAAACGAAGAGAAAAAGCTTTGGTTACGGATTTATCCAGTGTAGTGTGGACGTAGCCTTAGGAGTACTCATGCAAGACTCCCAGAAGGTTAACTTACAGGTTGAGTCTCTGGTAAAGAAGGCAAATGCAATGTTGGCATTTATTTCAAAGGGAAAAAAATATAAAAGCAAGGAGATAATGCTGAGTCATTATAAGACACTAGTAAGGCTGCATTTGGAGTATTATTAACAGTTTTGGGTCCCATATCTCAGAAAGGATGTGTTGTCATTGGAGAGAGGCCAGAGGAGGTTCACAAGGATGATTCTGGGAATGAAGGGGTTAACATATGAGGAATGTTTGGCAGCTTTTGGCCTGTACTTACTGGAATTTAGAAGAACGTGGAGGGATCTGATTGAAACCTACCAAATATTGAAAGGACTAGAACAACTGGACGCGGAGAGGATGTTTCCTATTGTGGGAGTGTCTAGAACTAGAAGGCAGGAGGACATAGCTTCAAAATTGAGGGATGACCTTTTAGAACTGAAGTAGGGAGGAATTTTTTTAAGCCAAAGAGCAGTGGATCTGTGGAATATTCTGCCACAGACTGCGGTGGAGGCCAAGTCTGTGGGTTTATTTAAAGCAGAAGTTGATTGTTTCCTGATTGGTCAGGGCATCAAAGGATCTGGCGGGAAGGCAGGTGTATGGGGTTGAGTGGGATCTGGAATCAGCATGATGGGCTGAGTGGCCTAATTTTGCTCCTACATCTCATAGTCAACGGCACAGAGAAGATTCATGATGATATCGTCTGGACTGGATGGTTTCAGTTTGCTGGCTTGGATATGCTGTTAATGCTGAAGCAAAGAATGCTGAGCAGTAACGTGATAGAGTGATGATACAAAATTACCAGAGGCATTGATAAAGTAGATAGCCAAAACCTGTCTCCCTTGAAAAGATAGCTGAAATGAGTGGAATTGCTTTACAGTCAGGAAGTGATTTAAAAGGAATCTGACAGGTAAATTTTCCATAGAAGGAGCTGCCAGATGAGGTGGTGTGTCTATGCAGCCCTCTTACATCTGCATTCCACTTCAGTAAAATGACAGGTTCAGATATGCAGCAATAACTACCTACCGACACTGCATACAAATTGTATCTTTTCACGTTGTTCTTTGGACCAATCATGTAGTTTGACAACTCCAGATTCTCCAACGGAAAGTCAACGTTGGTCTGCAGCTTCTGTTTCCATCTCCCCTCATAAGAGAATCTGTGATTGAAAGTACAATGAGGTGAGAACCAAGCAGAGTGCCAGCCGACTCGGAGGCAATCTCTCACCCTTCGCTGAGTTTAGGAGAGTACTGGCTGAGGAAAGGAGCCAAACGGAAAGGGAGAGATTCTGCAGAGAACAGGGATTGGTGCAGCATTACAATCCTCCATTCTACAATTCCATCAGCACAGTACAGTCCCATTGGCACAAGCTCCAACACAGTACCGTCCCATCCTGTTGGCACAGTACAGTCCCATCAGCACAAGCTCCAGCACAGTACAGTCCCATTCCATCAGCACTAGCTCCAGCACAGTACAGTCCCATCCCATCAGCACTAGCTCCAGCACAGTACAGTCCCATCCCATCAGCACTAGCTCCAGCACAGTACAGTCCCATCCCATCAGCACTAGCTCCAGCACAGTACAGTCCCATCCCATCAGCACTAGCTCCAGCACAGTACAGTCCCACTGGCACAAACTCCAGCACAGTACAGTCCCATCCCATCAGCACTAGCTCCAGCACAGTACAGTCCCATCCCATCAGCACTAGCTCCAGCACAGTACAGTCCCACTGGCACAAGCTCCAGCACAGTACAGTCCCATCAGCACAAGCTCCAGCACAGTACAGTCCCATCCCGTCAGCACTAGCTCCAGCACAGTACAGTCCCACTGGCACAAACTCCAGCACAGTACAGTCCCACTGGCACAAGCTCCAGCACAGTACAGTCCCATCCCGTCAGCACTAGCTCCAGCACAGTACAGTCCCATCCCGTCAGCACTAGCTCCAGCATAGTACAGTCCCACTGGCACAAACTCCAGCACAGTACAGTCCCATCAGCACAAGTTCCAGCACAGTACAGTCCCATCCCATCGGCACAAACTCCTTCATGATGTCTCTGCCTCTGCACTCACTACCCACAAGTACATTTTTCAAAGTGGAAGGTAATATTGGGCACAGCTTTGACCAATTTATCCACTCAGTATGACGCTGAGATTCACTTTGCTTGTCCAAGGGGAGCTAATACAGAGAAGCTCCTTTCAGGTGAGCACAGCTGGCAACCTATTGCAGAGCTCACCGTTTCAGGTGCACCAGTAGGATAGGGGGCAGCTTCCAGATCTCCAGCTTCTTTGTGGAGTCCCGGTGTGCCTTACAGTTGCTACAATGGAAGCGATTGTTGTCAGTCAGTTTCTCTTCTTTGGAAAATAATTTGAGACAATCCTTTAAAAGAAAATGGTAATTTTAATTAAATGTAAGCAACCAAATCCACAATTAGAAACACATTTTAGAATGTTGAAAATGTCCTCCAATGGTCTGCAAGAATCAATATGGGTGTGACAACTTGAGGGGAGGGAACTGAATGCACACAGTCATCAATATTTATTAATCCTTGCAGTGCTCAGGTAAAGCTCTTTGAGCCAGTATGTCCATTCATTCCAATCTCACTGACCAGCAATGCTTTGGCCATTTAAGTGCTCAAGTTAGTCCTTCATCCATGTTGTGAAAATACTTACCCCCATCATGCACTTGGGCAGTACTCTTCAGAATCCAAAACCTTCTGGGTGAAAAACTTCTTGTCCCATCCTCTCTAAATATCTTTTAATGTAAGTCCATGCCCACCAGCTCCAAACACCTTGCTCATTGGGCACAACTTCCTACTATCTACCCTACCCATGCCACTCATTTTCTAGTCCCTCAGTGAAGATAAGACCAGCCACACTTGGATTTCCTTGGAATTGAAACAGTCCATCCTCAGCAATACCCTGGTGGTTGCCCACTACAGTTTGTTTTTGTTATAGTGAGGTGACTAGAAGAATACACATGCTACAGTCCATCTTCTCACCAAGTGCAGACCTTATCAATTCATTTGAATGAAATGATTGACAAAGCAACAAACACAAAATGCTGGAGGAACTCAGCAGGACAGGCAACGTCTACAGAAAATTGTAACAGTCAACATTTCAGGCCTTTGTCAGGACTCATATGTGTGTGTGCTTTGGATTTCCAGCATTTGCAGATTTCCTTGTGTTTGAAATGGTTGACAAAATGTCTCTCCTCTACCTACATCTAAAGAGTGATGACAGCAGACAATTCACCTCTAATGAGCAATCTATGGCTACTATCTATCAGAGCCCCAGAAAGCAAATCAGGAGCACAATTTCTGACCAATTACAGTTCCTCCCTCCAACCACAGTCTCCAAACAATCACACTGAATAAAGCAAGTTTTGAACAGTTACAAACCATGAAGAAGCATTTTCTATAAAACTCAAGAAAGTCCATGACTACCTGCAGAGTACATTTGCTGGAAGATGGAAGAGGCAGAGATAGGTACATAAACGCCTCAAAAGTCCGGGACCGTTTGTGACAAGTCAAGCATTGAACTGTTGATTTAAACTGCCCCTGGAACAGGGCAACAATGATGGACTTGTTGAGCAGTTTGTGCTTCTTCCAAGCTAAATCAGCTGCTCTTGAATCATCCAAGTTGTCATTATTTTCCTCTTTGTATCTCTTCCGTTCAGCCTGAAGAAAACCAAAGTTAATTGTCAATATAGTGAAAATAACTGGGCTGTCAGTGCAGTGGGATTTCCCTAATTATATAATCATGTAACAATTACAGCACGGAAACAGGCCATCTTGGCCCTTCTAGTCCGTGCCGATCGCTTACTCTCACCTAATCCCACTGACCCGCACTCAGCCCATAACCCTCCATACCTTTCCTGTCCATATACCTATCCAATTTTGCTTTGTGACAATACCGAACCTGCCTCTACCACTTCTACTGGAAGCTCATTCCACACAGCTACCACTCTCTGAGTAAAGAAATTCTCCCTCATGTTACCCTTAAACTTTTGCCCCCTAAGTCTCAGCTCATGTCCTCTTGTTTGAATCTCCGCTACTCTCAATGGAAAAAGCCTATCCACATCAACTCTATCTATTCCCCTCATAATTTTAAATACCTCTGTCAAGTCCCCCCTCAACCTTCTATGCTCAAAAGAATAAAGACCTAACTTGTTCAATCTTTCCCTGTAACTTAGGTGCTGAATCCCAGGTAACATTCTAGTAAATCTTCTCTGTACTCTCTCTATTTTGTTGACATCTTTCTTATAATTTGGTGACCAGAACTGTACACAATACTCCAAATTTGGTCTCACCAATGCCTTGTACAATTTTAACATCACATCCCAACTCCTATACTCAATGCTCTGATTTATAAAGGCCAACATACCAAAAGCTTTCTTCACCACCCTATCCACATGAGATTCCACCTTCAGGGAACTATGCACCATTATTCCTAGATCACTCTGTTCTACTGCATTCTTCAATGTCCTACCATTTACTATGCATGTCCTATTTGGATTATTCCTACCAAAATGTAGCACCTCACACTTATCAGCATTAAACTCCATCTGCCATTGCTCAGCTCACTCTTCAAACTGGCCTAAATCTCTCTGCAAACTTTGAAAACCTACTTCATTATCCACAACACAACCTACAAAGTCACTATATTGCTAGGCCTACATAACAATACCCTTCATTTCAGATGCCTGGTATGCAGCTTGGAGAATAACTTGCATCAGAAATAGTAAGCTATTTAGCCTCCCAAGACTGTACTGCCATTCATTTATAGTGTGACTGGTCCTTGGACAGAAAAATCCACTGTTTTATACTTTAGGCCCAAAGGATATGATGCTATTCTGTAATCAGTTACACCCAATCTGTACCTCAGCTTTAGACCCACAGAATGTGATTCTGTAATCAGTTATACCCAAACTGTACTTCAGCTTTCTATGTAGAGCTCTGCTCTGTATTGAAACCTACACATTAGCTAAATTACATCACAAACGGTATAATTCACTAACAGACAAGGCATCTCTGCCTTGCACACACAGTGTGGTGTCACATCTTACTTCGTTTAGATCTTCATGAAGACCATCCATAAGGAACAGGAGCAGCTCCTGGGAATCCTGTTGTACGTATCCTGCAAATGTATCGTTTATTTTTCCTATGCGACCCTTGAAGTCTCGAGGACTGATGCATTTATATTGTCCTGACCACAAAGTCTTCATTATTATACCAAACTCTTCAGCCACTTCACCTTTATGGCCAAGAATGTTTGATCTACAAGAAGAAATATATATCACAATTATTCAGAGTGCCTATAAAAATATTCACCCCTTTGGAAGTTTTAATGTTTTATTGTTTTACAGCATTGAATCACAGTGGATTTAATTTGGCTTTTTTGACACTGATCAACAGAAGAGCCTTTTTTGTGTCAAAGTGAAAACAAATTACAATCTGGTCTAAATTTATTACAATTATTTAACACAAAATAATTGACTTGCATCATTACTCACCCCTTTCAAGTCAGTATTTGGTAGACACACCTTTGGCAGCAATTACAGCCTTGGGTGTGCAGGTATGTCCCTATCAGCTTTGCAGATCTGGACTGCAATTTTCCCCCATTCTTCCTTACAAAACTGCTCAAGCTCTTGTCAAATTGCATGGAGATCGTTCTCGATTGGATTTGATGTTTGGACTCTGACCTAGCCACTCCAGGACATTAACTTTGAAACAAGAGAAAATCAGCAGATGCTGGACATCAATGCAATACATACAAAATGCTGGAGCAGGCCAGGCAGCATTAATGGAAAAAAGTACAGTCGATGTCTTGGGACAAGACCCTTCAGCAGGTCATTAACTTTGTTGTGTTTAAGCCATTCATGTGTAGGTTTGGCTTCATGTGTGGGGTCATTGTCTTCCTGGAAAACAAATCTTCTCCCAAGTTGCAGTTCTTTTGCAGACTGCATCAGTTTTTCCTCCAGGATTTCCCTGTATTTTGCTGCATTCATTTTACCGTCTACCTTCACAAGACCTCCAGGGCCTGCTGCAGTGAAGCATCTCCACAGCATGATGCAGCCACCACTATGCTTCTTGGTAGGGATGGTGTGTTTTTAATGATGTGTGGTGCTTGGCTTTCGCCAAACATAGCATTTAGTCTTGATGGCCAAAAAAGTGGAAAGTGGCCAGTGAGTGCGTGGGCCAGTAAAGGAGTGGAGCTTTGAGGCTTTGACTCAGGGAGTGGCCTTGTCAAGGGAAGTGCCTTGTGAGGAAAGTGCGAGTCTTTGGCTCGAGAGTCTTCGGCGAGGAGGCTGAGGGAGGAGACTACGCCACAGTTGGAGAGGGTAAGAAGTGGTGAAGAGATGACAGGTAAACTGATTCAGTGTGATGCTTGCCTGATGTGGGAGGTCAGGGACACTGATGGGGAAATGGAGAGGCAACTGGATGACCTCAGGTTCATCTGGGAAAACGAGAGTTTTCTGGACAGGACCTACAGTGAGATCGTTACACCGAAGATACCGGAGGAGAGAACAGGGGCAACGATGAGGAAGGGATTGATGCCTGAAGTACAGGAGACCCCGGGGGAAGCTGTTGGGACAGAAGACACTGCCAGTCTGAGAGGCGGACAGGTTTGCGAGTCAAAAGTTGGCACTGAAGCAAAGCCAAAGAGACAGACGTCAGGCAGAGCAGAGGTAGTAGGGGACTCCATAGTGAGAGGTACAGAAAGGAGTTTCTGTGGCAACAGGCGGGATTTAAGGATGGTGTGTTGTCTCCCTGGAGCCAGGATCCAGGATGTCACGGATCGATTGCAGGGCATCCTCAAGGTTGAGGGTGAACAGCCAGAAGTGGTAGTGCATGTCGGCACAAATGATGTTGCAAAGAAGAGGAAAGAAATTCTGCAGCATGACTTCAGAGAACTCAGAAGGCGGCTAAAAAACAGGACCTCCAGGGTGGTTATCTCCGGTTTGCTTCCAGTTCCTTGTGCTGGTGAGGACAGGAACAGGGAGATATGAGATCTCAATGTGTGGCAAGCAGGGTTTTAGATTCTTAGACCACTGGGATCTGTTTTGGGATAAGGATGCATTGTACAAAAGGGACGGGTTGCACCTTAACAGGCGGGGGACCAGCATTCTGGCAGGCAGGTTTGCCACTGATACACGTGTGTGTTTAAACTAATGGGGGAGGGGGGAGGAGACGAACTGGAAATATGAGGATGGAGTTAAAAGGAAAGAGAGAATAAGAAAAGTTAAGAAAGTCAACAGAACTGATGGGGCAGAAAGCTCAGGAAGGGATCAGAGAGTATGGCCAAGTGCAATAAGGATCAATGTGAGAAGCGAGGGGAATAATGGATTAAAAGTATTATATATGAATGTACGAAGTATAAGAAATAAAGTGGATGAGCTTAAGGCTCAGTTGGAAATTGGCAAGTATGATGTTGTAGGAATAACAGAGACATGGCTGCAAGAGGACCAGGGCTGGGAAATGAATATTTAAGGATATACGTCCTATCGAAAGGACAGACAGGTGGGCAGAGGTGGTGAGGCGGCTCTGCTGGTGAAGAATGAAATTCAGTCCCTTGCAAGGGGGGACATAGAATCAGGAGATGTAGAGTCAGTATGGATAGAACTGAGAAATTGTAAGGGCAAAAAGACCCTAATGGGAGTTATCTACAGGCCCCCAAATAGTAGCCTGGATATAGGGTGCAAGTTGAATCAAGAGCTAAAATTAGCATGTCGCAAAGGTAATGCTACGGTTATAATGGGGGATTTCAATATGCAGGTAGACTGGGAAAATCAGGTTGGTGCTGGACCCCAAGAAAGGGAGTTTGTGGAGTGCCTCCGAGATGGATTCTTAGAGCAGCTTGTACTGGAGCCTACCAGGGAGAAGGCAATTCTGGATCTAGTGTTGTGGAATGAAACCGATTTGATAAGGGAACTCAAGGTAAAGGAGCCATTAGGAGGTAGTGACCATAATTTGATAAGTTTTAATCTACAATTTGAGAGGGAGAAGGGAAAATCGGAAGTGTCAGTATTACAGTTGAACAAAGGGGACTATGGAGCCATGAGGGAGGAACTAGCCAAAGTTAACTGGAAGGATACCCTAGCAGGGATGACAGTGGAACAACAATGGCAGGTATTTCTGGGAATAATACAGAAAGTGCAGGATCAGTTCATTCCAAAGAGGAAGAAAGATTCTAAGGGAAGTAGGGGGCGACCGTGGCTGACAAGGGAAGTCAATGACAGTATAAAAATAAAAGAGAAGTATAATATAGCAAAGATGAGTGGGAAGCCAGAGGATTGGGAAACTTTTAAAGAGCAACAGAAGATTACTAAAAAGGCAATACGGGGAGAAAAGATGAGGTATGAAGGTAAGCTAGCCAAGAATATAATAAAGGAGGATATTAAAAGCTTCCTTAGGTATGTGAAGAGGAAAAAATTAGTTAAGACTAAAGTTGGGCCCTTGAAGGCAGAAACGGGTGAATTTATTATGGGGAACAAGAAAATGGCAGACGAGTTGAACAGGTACTTTGGATCTGTCTTCACTAGGGAAGACACAGACAATCAATCAATCTCCCAGATGTAATAGTGGCCAGAGGACCTAGGGTAACGGAGGAACTGAAGAAAATTCACATTAGGCAGAAAATGATGTTGGGTAGACTGATGGGACTGAAGGCTGATAAATCCCCAGGGCCTGATGGTCTGCATCCCAGGGTACTTAAGGAGGTGGCTCTAGAAATTGTGGATGCATTGGTAATCATTTTCCAATGTTCTATAGATTCAGGATCAGTTCCTGAGGATTGGAGGATAGCTAATGTTATCCCACTTTCTAAGAAAGGAGGGAGAGAGAAAACAGGGAATTATAGACCAGTTAACCTGATACCAGTGGTGGGGAAGATACTGGAGTCAATTATAAAAGAGGAAATAATGGCACATTTGGATAGCAGTAACAGGATCGGTCCAAGTCAGCATGGATTTACAAAGGGGAAATCATGCTTGACTAATCTTCTGGAACTTTTTTGGGGATGTAACTATGAAAATGGACAAGGGAGAGCCAGTGGATGTAGTCTACCTGGACTTTCAGAAAGCCCTTGATAAGGTCCCACATAGGAGATTAGTGGGCAAAATTAGAGCGCATAGTATTGGGGGTAGGGCACTAACATAGATAGAAAATTGGTTGGCAGACAGGAAACAAAGAGTAGGGATTAACGGGTCCATTTCAGAATGGCAGGCAGTGACTAGTGGGGTACAGCAAGGCTCGGTGCTGGGACCGCAGCTATTTACAATATACATTAATGATTTAGATGAAGGGATTAAAAGTAACATTAGCAAATTTGCAGATGACACAAAGCTGGGTGGCAGTGTGAAATATGAGGATGATGTTAAGAGAATGCAGGGTGAATTGGACAGGTTGGGTGAGTGGGCAGATACATGGCAGATGCAGTTTAATGTGGATAAATGTGAGGTTATCCACTTTGGTGGCAAGAACAGGAAGGCAGATTACTATCTGAATGGTGTCAAGTTAGGAAAAGGGGAAGTACAACGAGATCTAGGGGTCCTTGTTCATCAGTCATTGAAAGTAAGCATGCAGGTACAGCAGGCAGTGAGGAAAGCTAATAGCATGTTGGCCTTCATAACAAGGGGAGTTGAGTATAGGAGCAAAGAGGTCATTCTGCAGTTGTACAGGGCCCTGGTGAGACCACACCTGGAGTATTGTGTTCCGTTTTGGTCTCCAAATTTGAGGAAGGACATTCTTGCTATTGAGGGAGTGCAGTGTAGGTTCACGAGGTTGGTTCCCGGGATGGCAGGAGTGTTGAAAGATTGGAGCGACTGGGCTTGTATACACTGGAATTTAGAAGGATGAGAGGGGATCTGATTGAAACATTTAAGATTATTAAGGGATTGGACACGCTAGAGGCAGGAAACATGTTCCCGATGTTGGGTGAGTCCAGAACTAGAGGCCACAGTTTAAGAATAAGGGGTAGGCCGTTTAGAACAGAATTGAGAAAAAACTTTTTCACCCAGAGTTGTGGATCTATGGAATGCTCTGCCTCAGAAAGCAGTGGAGGCCAATTCTCTTGATGCTTTCAAGAAAGAGAGCTCTTAAAGATAGCAGAGTCAAGGGATATGGGGAGAAGGTAGGAACGGGTTACTGACTGTGGATGGCGGTGCTGGCTCGAAGGGCCTACTCCAGCACCTATTGTCTATAACTCAATTTTAGTTTCATTTGACCATACAAGATTCTTCCAGCTGACTTCAAAGCCTCCCACATGCCTTCTGGTAAACTCTAGCTGAGATTTCAAATAAGTTTTTTTCCCCCAACAATGGCTTTCTCTTTGCCACTCTCCCATAAATCTCCAACTGGTGAAGCACCTGGGCAACAGTTGTTGCATTCGCAGTCTCTTCCATCTCAGCCACTAAAACTTGTAACGCCGCCAGAGTTGTCATAGGTCTCTTGGTGGCCTCTCTCACTTGGCCTCTTCTTACATGGTCACTCAGTTTTAGAAGACAGCCTGCTCTAGGCAGGTTTACAACTTTCCATTTCTTGATAATTGACTTAACTGTACTCCAAGGGATAATCAGTGGCTAAGAAATTTTCTTGCATCCATCTTCTGACTTGTGCTTTTCAATAACCTTTTCGCAGAGTTGCTTGGAGTGTTCTTTTGTCTTCATGGTGTAGTTTTTGCCAGATTTCTGACTGACCAGCAGTTGGATCTTTCAGATACAGGTGTAATTTTACTATATTGAAACACCTTGACTGCACCAGGTGATCTCCATTTAACTAATTATGTGACTCCAAAAACCTTTTGGCTGCTCCAGTGTTAATTTTGTTTGTTATATTAAAGGAGGTGAATACTTATGCAATCAATTACTTTGTGTTTTATACTTGTAATTAATTTAGATTGCTTTGTAGAGACCTGTTTTCACTTTAACACGAAAGAGTATTTTTCTGTAGATGTGTCAAAAAAGCCAAATTAAATCCACCGTGATTCAATGTTATAAAACAATAAAAGATAAAAACTTTCAAGGGAGGGTGAATACTTGTTATTGGCATAAAATTATGCCAATGGGGCACGACTGTGCAAGCGCGTGAAGGTTGGCCTATGAGACAATGGGAGATTTTAAAAAATGAGTGGATTGAGAGGGGGAAGGTAATTTCTTCGGCAGTTTGAACGGGGCACGACTGCGCAAGCGCATGAAGGTCGGCCTGTGAGACAGCGGGAGAGTTTAAGAAGCGAGCAGATTAACAGAGCAGGCATTGGAGGAGCGGGTGACAGAGTAGTGGGAGACAGAGTAGGAAGGCTTTGGCTCGAGAGGCTTCGGACGAGCTTGCTCCCAGTGAGGTAAGGCCAGGTAAGCTCCTTTAATTAATCTAATTAGCTTAGAAGTAGGTAATGGAGGCAGCAGTTAGGGCAGTCGGGTGCTCCGTTTGCAGTGTGTGGGAAGTCAGGGTGAGCACAATCGTCCCTGATGACTACACCTGGCACAAAGACTGGACTCTCAGCTCAGAAGGGAAGGAGGGAAAAGAGAGCAGTAGTGATAGGGGATTCAGTAGTTAGGGGGTCAGATAAGAGGTTCTGTGAGAGAGATCGAGAATCCCAGATGGTCTGTTGCCTCCCTGGTGCCAGAGTCCACGATATCTCGGATCAAGTTCTCTGTATTCTCAAGAGGGAGGGTGAGCAGCCAGATGTCATGGTCCATGTAGGGACCAATGTGCAAAGTTGAAGGGCAGGGCCTCCGGGGCTGCAATCTTAGGATTGCTACCAGTGCCACGTGCTAGTGTGGCTAGAAATAGTAAGATAATGCAGCTAAATATGTGGCTAAGGACTTGGTGCAGGAGGGAGGGCTTCATGTTTCTGGACAATTGGGCCTTGTTCCAGGGAAGTTGAAGAATTCTACCCTACATTCTAACTTACGTTCTTGTTAAAGAATGGTAGGGTGAAGGAACCATGGGTGACAAGTGAGGTGGAAAATTTAATCAGATGGAAGAAGGTAGCATACATGAGGTTTAGGAAGCAAGGATCAGATGGGGCTATTGAGGAATACAGGGTAGCAAGAAAGCTTAAGAAGAGGCTGAGAAGAGCAAGAAGGGGGCATGAGAAGGCCTTGGCGAGTAGGGTAAAGGAAAACCCCAAGGCATTCTTCAATTATGTGAAGAACAAAAGGATGACAGGAGTGAAGGTAGGACCAATTAGAGATAAAGGTGGGAAGATGTGCCTCGAAGCTGCGGAAGTGAGCAAGGTCCTCAATGAATACTTCTCATCAGTATTCACCACTGAGAGGGAACTTGATGACAGTGAGGACAATATGAGTGAGATTGAAGTTTTGCAGCATGTTGATATTAAGGGAGAGGAGGTGTTGGAGTTGCTAAAATACATTAGGACGGATAAGTCCCCGGGGCCTGATGGAATATTCCCCAGGCTACTCCACGAGGCAAGGGAAGAGATTGCTGAACCTCTGGCTAGGATCCTTATGTCCTTGTTGTCCACAGGAATGGTGCCGGAGAATTGGAGGGAGGCGAATGTTGTCCCCTTGTTCAAAAAAGGTAGTAGGGATAGTCCAGATAATTACAGACTAGTAAGCCTTATGTCTGTGATAAGAGTTGTCCGAGTTCACTCAACCTATTCTCATAAGACATGCTCCCCAATCCAGGCAACATCCTTGTAAATCTCCCCTGCACCCTTTCTATGGTTTCCATGTCCTTCCTGTAGTGAGGCGACCAGAACTGAGCACAGTACTCCAAGTGGGGGCTGATCAGGGTCCTACATAGCTGCAACATTACCTCTTGGCTCTTAAACTCAGTCCTACGATTGATGAAGGCCAATACACCATATGCCTTCTTAACCCCAGAGTCAACCAGTGTAGGAGCTTTTGAGCGTCCTATGGACTCGGACCCCAAGATCCTTCTGATCCTCCACACTGCCAAGAGTCTTACCATTAATGCTATATTCTGCTATCATATTTGACCTACCAATGTTTTGGAATTTTGCAACACAGGATTCCTGACCATTGAACTTGATTTGTGATCTTGTCAACAAATGAGACAATTACCTGTTTATATCTCGCTGGTAACAATTTTTATTGAAGTACTCAGCTAGCCGTGGGGTGTTGCACAAACACTGCAAGATGGAGTTCATATAGCAGGTGTTGCCCAGGTTGCGCAGCCCCGTCAGGGCTCGGCCCAGACCTCCATACACTGGGTTCAGGTTTCGAATTTGAGAAGCAGAAGGGCTTGAGATTTCTGTTTTGCTGCAAACAGAGGGTCTGAAAAGATGCAAACATCCCAGTTAATTTAGGACCAAGAATAGTGCATCACCTAACTTACATTCCACCTCTGTTATATCTGTGATTGGTCCAAAACACAAATTGTTGCAAACAAAGCTTTTATTATTGATTATTGAAGAGAATCTCGACACTGCAACATGTATAATTATGATCGAATTGCAGGCATAACATAATTGAGCATACAATGATCTTATAGGAGCCTTAAGCCCAGGAGTTTGACTGAGGAAATGTAGTGGGATGGAGGAATGGGAATATGTTTATATTGGATGTTAGATCTGGAAGGTCCATGACAAAGGTCTGGGAGCAAGTCAGAAGTAACAAAGCACAACATAAAATGCACTAAATAAATATACTGACACATACAAAATAGCTTGGAAGATTAAAAAGCAACCTACTTTGTTTCCCGGTTGACTGTGGGCACTAGTTTGGTTGTTTTCACCTTGCTCTGCTCGTCATGAATCGCCTGAGCAATATCTGGCGAGGAGTAGGAACGTTTCAGTTTGGGAACATCAGCATCAGTTACACTTTGTGGTTTGGCTTTGTGGGTCGGAGGAGTTGCAGGCGGTGTGATCGATGGTACCATTTCAGGTGGGTACATGTGAACAGAGTTGGTTGGTGAATGATAGTATCGATAGGTTCCAGTTACCACATCAAGAAACTGAGAAGGAACAAAGTCAACATGAAAATAGTACACAAGAAGCTGAGATTTGTTCCTTCTTATCAGAATAGCAAAGGAAAAATTTGTAAATCTGATCTTCTAGAATATGCAGTAATATTAAATAAACTTAATAAAATGGCATTAACTGGTTACTTGTTTTATAAAAGTGTGATGTTTTACATTACAGAAATAACTGAACTGGATTGGTTACAGTTTACATGTGTAACTCAGCTGGCCCAAGCTTCCCAGTTCCAAGACTAATCTCCATACAATTAAACACTGCTATCTGTATTTCAGTTTCAAACAGGTTTAAAAGGCCCCTTTAAGACTTACACACCGAGCCCTATCTCTACTGTGTGTAAAAGTCTGGCTGGGTATAGGCTAGCAGGTACCCATGTTATGCATGTACCTGAAGAAATTCAGACACACTGAGAAAATGGCAGTCAATAAGTATTGTGTAATTCACTTCTTTCTCTAAGTTATAGGGCTTTTTCACTTAATTAGGAAGAGAAGCAACTTAATGACAGGGAAGAATATCCAGCTAATTTTAAACTTCACAGGCCAAAAGAAGTCAACTATACCTTCATCCATCCCTGTGGCAAACCCGGAATAGTCCGACCCATTTCTTCACTTCTTGCTCTGGTTAACACTTCCCTAGGTTCCTACATAAAAAATGTTATAAAGGAAAATAATCTCAACAACCGTGCAAAGTGAACACCAGGACATCACAGAATACTGCCTTTGATGACTGCTGTACCCATGGTTTTGAAGTGCTAGAGATTGCAAAATGGGTGAACGGAATATAAAAACAAGCTTTGAACTGTAACTACAAATTATCAGAACGTGGATGGACAATGCTCACATTGGGACTCTATTCACTGCTCAGAGCCAAGATTGTGCATCCTCAGACCTCGTGGGAAGCTAGTGCGGAAATTGCAGGGGCCCTGCGAAGATATTTAAAATATCCTTAGCCACAGGTGAGATGCCAGAGGAAGAGGATAACCAATGTTGTTCCATTGTTTAAAAAAGGCTCTAAAAATAAGCTAGGAAGTTACAGGTGGGTGGGCCTGACCTCAGTAGTGGGTAAATTATTATATGGGGCTTAATATCCAAGTATTTGGATATATAGAGCCTGATTATGGATAGTCAACATGTCTTTATTTGTGGGAAGTCATGTCTAGCCAATCTTAAGAGTTTTTCGAGAAGGTCACCAGAAAAGCTAATGGAAGGAAAGGCAGCGTATGTTGTCTACATGGACTTTAGCACGGCCTTTGACAAGGTCTTTCACGGGAAGTTCAGGATGTGCTAGTAAACTGGATTCAACATTGGCTTCATGAGAGAGTGGAATTAGACAGTTGTCTCCCTGACTGCAAAACTGAATGCTTCAAAATAAGGCAAGTTATTTTCTCTCCCAAAGAGTGTATGAAGAATTTTCTTTATAAACCACACAGAGGTCTCAGTATCATGAAACAATGCAGAGGAACTTCAGGCAGTTACGCTCATGCAGCCTCTGGTTAATTAAACACCATTGGTTAATCATCCACTAAGCAATGAGGGTTTTTCCACATATGTACTCCAAACAAAATTCTCATTTTGAAAATATGTCTTCCTTTAATCTTCTCCCGCTGGGGTGAACAGCCTAAACCTATTCAATTTACTTCATGTCAGAGGAAATCCATATTGTTAAGAACCAAATTCAGGAACATTTATTACTGACATGCACTGCTCAGTGGGACACAGAAGGAACATTATGGTTCATATCAGACTAGATAGGGGTAGGTTTCACTATGAATTGCTTACATTTGTTCTATCATTCTCTTTCAACACTGTTGATTGCAGGCCTCCACTTTCCTGTCTCTTTTCACCAAGGTCTTGCTGCTGTGCCTGAATGCAGAAATAGTTCAATATAAACCAATTTATGTCGGTCACTTTTATTAAAACATACATGTACACCGAATACTCCTTCCTGCAACCAACAAGCATGTGCTACATCTCACAGGTCTGCATCAACTTCTAAATCAGGAATTACTATTTTAGGCAGCATCAGGTTTCATCTAATTTCCCTGCACAAAAGTACAACACCTTCTTCCTCACTGGTTATACCTTCTGTCTAAAACTGCCAAATTTATCACCTTTCCTTTCTAGGACATCAGAAAGTAATAGATTTCACTAATTTCAATTTTTGAAATAAATGTAAGACCAATCACATGAAATTGAACAGCTCCCATCTCCCTTGCCAGGGCACAGCTTCGAATTAGGGAAATCTTTTAACTGTTTTTATAAAACCAAACTCATTTCAAACAACCCACCCACAGAAAGCAACACCACTGGCAGCAGAGGAATGGGACCAGGCCAGGAGTCTGCATAATCATGGGGCCAGCATCTGCTGCACATTGTTTTCTGTTGGTCTCTACTCTCACCTTCTTTATCAATGCTTTCAGTAAACTAACTGGCCTGGACAGCACTCTTTGGCTGAGTGTGATCACTGATGTTCCCTCCAAAATGCATTATTTCATATCAACTCCACCAGACACAATCCAACTTCTCCTCAGTATGAAGCTTCGTTTCAAAGGTCCAACAGCATCAAAACAGCTGATTATATCCACACGTATTCCCTATTTTAAATGACAGGTTGTTTAAAAATGGGAATTGACTGGAGAAGCTTACGCAGTTCCTCTGGCTCAGCAACTCCAGTCAGCAGGAGTAGTGTGTGTGCAGAAACCAAAAATGTCAGTCACATTCTAAACAAAAGCAGGTCTTCCATGGTACAGAGCTTTCACAAGGATGTACAAAAACTGGTGCTATGACCCACTGAGTCCATGCCAATCATCAATCACCTCTTACACCATTAATACGCTCATCGCATTTTTAAAAAATTCATTCTACATTCCAACAAATTCCCCCAAATTCTACCATTCATCTACACACAATGAATGGCACAGCCTCAGAATGCACGGATGTCCCTTTAGAACAGAGATGAGGAGAAATTTCTTTAGCCACAGCGTAATGAATCTGTGGAATTCATTGCCCAGGTAGCTGTGGTCATCAGATATATTTAAAGTATAGGTCAACAGGTTCTTGATTAGTGAGGTAGTCAAAGGTTATAGGGAGAAGGCAGGAAAACAGAGTTTACAGGGATAACAAATCAGCTATGATGGGCTGAATGGGCTAGTTCTGCTCCTTCATTTTTATGGTTTTATGGAATAGGTAGTGGCCAATTAATCTACCAACTCAGATGCCCTTTGGGAGGTGGGAGGAAAGCAGAGCCCTAGGAGGAATTCCAAGTGGTGATAGGGAGAACATAGGCAGCACCTGAGATTAGGCACAACCCAATTCTTTGGAGCTGTGAAACAATGTCTTGATTAGCTGTGACACTGTGCTGTCCTTTTAATCTCCATAGTGTACTGTAGTCAGTAGATATGTTAGGCTAAGGGCAAGTGTCTCAACAGTCAAAAATTAAATGAATTAAATAAAACTGAGGAAATCACCCAGAGACAAAAATCAGTTTATAGCCAAATTCAGAAGGCCAAAGTGAAATTACAGTGCAGATGTGTAGGACAAAGAATAATTAACAAATTACAAAGGTGTAGATACAATGAAAAGGAATCCAGAATTTACAAACGCAGATGAGTTCAGCCAAACTATAAGAGCATGGCTGTAACACATTTAAATTATCATTAAAAGTATAACACTGCCCCTAGCAGCACTGGTTTAGTTTTTCCCTTCACTATACAACATTTTCAAGTATGGATGTACCTGCTTTCCTCTGGAGCTGCTAGCTTCTGGCTCAGGTACAGGTTGTTGTTCCTGTACATCTTTCCTCACATTCCCTTGTTCTCTTATCGGACTTTCGGTTTTGCCCTTTTCTTCTAGAGACTCCTTTACTTGCTCTGTTGATTGTTTTCTTTCATCATCATCTTTCTGCCATTTGTCTTCCAGTTCCTGTTTTTGTTGTTCTTTGAATTCTTTGCTCTGTTTCTCTTGCTCAGCTTTTATTTTAAGCACCTTTGCTTCTTCCTCACGCTGTTCTTTTTCTTGATCTAACTGTTCCTTTTTTCTTTGCTCTTCCTGTCTTCGTTCACGCTGTTCCTTTTCTTTTTTGGCCTTTTCGCTAATCAGTGCTGCTTCAGCATGGATCTGACTTATTTCATCATCTGTTAACAGGTTTTGGGGCTCCACGCATGGCTTTGTTGACCGATCGGGTACTACTGGTCCATTGTGAACAGGTAAACTTTCTGTACCAGAACTAGACCTCTCTGGCATTTTTAGTGTAGGTTTATTAGTTCGATCAACCTGTTCAAATGCATAAAAATAGAATTGCTCTTGTGAACCTTGCCAAAACATTTACTTAACACCACAGAAATGCTGAATATCCAAACTATTCAACTCCTGTACTCCTAAAGAGCACAACAATCAAAGTATTAATCCAAATGTTGAGACAATGCACCTGCAATTTTATACACATTTTTAACCCCAAACTGCAGAAGCATGGGAGCAGGAGTTTTATAATACCTAAATACACCGTCCTCTGGCACACATACCTGAGGAATATTTTTCACTGCAACAGGGTGTCCGGCAGTTGATACTAGATCCTTCAAACCAGGTACACCATTAGGCACATTCATTGTTTCTATGCCGACTTCTTTTGTTGTTGCATCTAGCTCAGATAAACTTCCATTAAATCTTCCCAATTCTTGGAAAGCCTTCCCTTCATCGAGGTCTCCAGAGGGTGGGCAAGGTGGAGGGGGTTCCTCCAAGGACGGGTAACTAAAATTCACTGTATGTAAAATGATAGACACAACACTCATTAAAAATATAGTGTTTTTTAAAAATCAATGAATCTTATAAGTTTCAGTGCTACAACCAGTTATCATTCTGAAGAAAGAACTTTGATTCTCACTGTGCTTATAGGCTGAAATTAGCTACAACTTGCAGTTGCCCTCAAAGCTTATTGCTTTGGGAAGGTAGGGGAGAAACAAAATTGCCCACATATTTCTGATCAGTATTCAGTAAATCCCCTACAGGGAAAGGCTCAAATACCTTCCACAGTACACAGAAGAGGTACCAGAGGGGAACCCATGGATTCACGTTAACACCTTTAAGCACTGATGAGGGGTGGGTGAGAAAGTGAGAACACATCTAAAACTATCAGCCAATCGTGCATAACCACACTGTAATGAATTTTCTCTTGCTGCTTCCACCACACCACCTTTTCTCCTTTGGAGGAATTTATTAACTTGATGTATTTAATGTCTTTATATTGTCTGAATTTTCCAATGCTTAATATCTTAGCCAGATTGGGTTCCTAATCTGAGAGCCAAGGACCCCTTGGTTAATGGTAGGGGTCTATGGCATAAAAAAAAGGTAGGGAACCCCTGGCTTAGAGTGTAGTGCAATTGAATGCCTGTCAAGAAATATTCAGGTATCATCTCTTACCATGTAACACAGCTGTTTGCCAATACATAGAGATCTAACAACCCAAAAGAATTACCTTGTATTTGTAGGATAATGCCAAAGCTGAAACATTTTATGCATCTCAGAAAATGTATTATCACTTGCAAGTTTTCCCACTCCACTTCCCATTGGACATATACTTCCCATTGCAGTATACACTGCAATGGATTGCCTACATCCTGCTTATTCTTTAGAACAAACTTACAAGAGGTTTTCAGCCATTTTTTAAAAGAATGTTATATAGTCGGGTTAATTGGGAAGCAGAAAAATACTTACAGGACACTTGAACGGTTGTAGAGGATTCTTCCTTTGGAGCAGTCACTTTGGGATTGGTGGTGTACATTGGGTAGCAGAGAAGCCAGCTGTCATAGCCACCCTCCAATACCACTGGTTCATTCTGAACAATTACTTGACTATCCCACTGCACAAGAAAAAAAGTAGAAAATTCAACACTCATGGCAAGTTAGTGCACCCAATTCTTTCATAAGAAAAAGTTCCGAGCTTCAAAAGATTCACCATCTGTTATGGAGGCTCCACTGCACAGGATTGGAAAAAAGCTGCAGAGGGTTGTAAACTCTCCCAGCTCCATCATAGGCACTAGCCTCTTCACCATCAGGGAAATCTTCCACAGTTGATGCCTCAAGAAGGCGGCATCCATCATTAAGGACCCTCATGCACTTCAGACATTGCTACCCTCAAAGAGGTAGAAGAGCCTGAAGACACACACTCAATGTTTTAGAAACAGCTTCTTCCCCTCCTTCATCTTTTTGCATGGTTTCTTATATTTCTGATTCCAATTTATAGCAATATTTTTAATGTATTGCACAATACTGCTGCCACAGAAAACATATTTTAAAAATGTATACATAATCAGTGATTAGGATATTCTGAGATATTCATAGCCCGTAACATCCTATCTGTGTGCAATAGGTGCAGATATGAACCGTCATTGTTGGCAGCACTAGAAACCATGTGGAGAAGTGTCAGGGAGACAGCTACACCTGGATGGGCCATTCTGTAATCTTACAGCAACAGTACTATAACTCAGTCATGAAGGTGAACTACTTGAAAATGAGTGAAACATAAACGGCTGAAGAACTTTTCTTAGCCAGAGAATGGTGAATCTGTGTAATTCATTGCCATGTGGTTTATTTTAGTAGGTCAAGTATGATGGCAGAATATACTATTAACGGTAAGACTCTTGGCAGTGTGGAGGATCAGAGAGCTCTTGGGGTCCGAGTCCATAGGATGCTCAAAGCACCTGCGCAGGTTGACTCTGTGGTTAAGAAGGCATATGGTGTATTGGCCTTCATCAATCATGGAATTGAATTTGGGAGCCAAGAGGTAATGTCAGACCCCACTTGGAGTATTGTGCTCAGTTCTGGTCGCCTCACTACAGGAAGGATGTGGAAACCATAGAAAGGGTGCAGAGGAGATTCACAAGGATGTTGCCTAGATTGGGGAGCATGCCTTATGAAAACAGGTTGAGTGAACTTGGTCTTTTCTCCTTGGAGCAACAGAGGATGAGGTAACCTGATAGAGGTGTATAAGATGATGAGAGGTATTGATCATGTGGATAGTCAGGCTTTTTCCCAGGGCTGAAGTGGTTGCCACAAGAGGACACAGGTTTAAGGTGCTGGGGAGTAGGTACAGAGATGTCAGAGGCAAGTTTTTTTACTCAGAGTGGTGAGTGCGTGGAATGGACTGCTGGCAACAATGGTGGAGGCGAATACAATAGGGTCTTTTAAGAGACTTTTGGATAGGTACATGGAGCTTAGAAAAATAGAGGGCTATAGGTAAGCCTAGTAATTTCTAAGGTAGGGACACATTCAGCACAACTTTGTGGGCTGAAGGGCCTGTATTGTGCTGTAGGTTTTCTATGTTTCTATAAATGGGTGTGGGAGCCAAGTCATTGGGTATATTTAAAGCGGAGGTTGATATGCTCTCGATTAGTAAGGTCATCAAAGGTTATGGGGAGAAGGTAGGAGAATGAAATTGTGAGGGTTAATAAATCAGCCATTATTGAATGGCTGAGTATACTTGATGGGCCAAATAGCCTAATTCTGCTCATATGACATATGATCTTATGGAGTTATGAACCAATCCTACACCGTGCATATTGCAAGCAATTTCCAAACCTTGTAAAGTGCATCTTTGAGGCTTTGAAGAACACTTCCCCTTTTCATCTGGTTGATGGAACTGAACCAATCCAACAAAACAATGTAATCAACGCACTGCCGCTTTCGCCACATCTCCTTTGATTCTTCTGGCAGTTTCAACTCTATCTGGTTTACAGTGATGCTGAGGGAAAGAATTTTTAGCAATATTAACTTGGAGATGAGACACAGGAACAAAAAGAACTTCATGAAAGCCAACAGTGTTCAACTGTCTTATCAAACTTTACAAAAGCATTTGCTACCTATTTTAACTAGACAATTTCCTACCCTGGGTTGATAGCTTCCTCTGGCACACTTATACAGCACGACCTGGCCATATGAATGTGAGATTCCCTGTAATCCTTGGAGCTCCGAGCATCCATAATGATCACCTTAGTGTTTTCATCTTGCAACATTGCAAACAGCTTTTCTGCACTGATTGTTCCTCGAGACAAAACTGTTCTCCACACACAGAAATAAAACACAATTAATTCAGTCAAATCAGTGACAACGGGAAAACAGAAATATGCACAAACACCATTCTGGATGAATGTCAGACCAATGACATTCAGAAAGCTTGTTTTTTTTCACTTGTATCAGAAAGTGCCAGATCACTTCGGAACTGTAGGTGAATCACTGATGCTTTCTACCCTGGATGGTAGTTAAGGCAGATCACTGGGGAATTTAAAGATAAATGATCAGGGAACTGGGGATAAAGGTGAACTTACATAGAAGAGGAGATGAACCCTGATATGGAATATGGAACAGATTTGAGGCCTTCTATGTTCTTTATGCTCTTAATTCCTTAGCCTATTCCACCAAGTTATTAGGAGCTGTTTCTCCTTCCTGAAAGATACGCTCATTAAAAAAAAAATTTGGGCATTTGTTTTCCCTAGACAGTTGAAGACTAGGTTGAGAATGTAGGATTCACTGAAATGACTGTTAACCGTCTCCTTCTTTACTGATGTTGCCTAACCCCCTGGGTATTTAGCATTTTCCATTTATTATTCACATTCCCAGCATTTACAGCGTTTTGCTGTTCAGACAAATATCCCATCAGCTGATTCTACCTACTGACTGCAGAGACACCAAAACTATAC
Organism: Hemitrygon akajei; assembly: GCF_048418815.1. Lineage (NCBI taxonomy): Eukaryota > Metazoa > Chordata > Chondrichthyes > Myliobatiformes > Dasyatidae > Hemitrygon > Hemitrygon akajei. The sequence goes on from NC_133153.1 coordinate 43,896,278, forward strand.
ACGGAACTCAGCACTTAACATGTAGGGTCAGGGGTGCCAGTATTTGCTGGCCAGTGATTTGTGTAGGAAGCTCTTAGAGCACAAGGGTATGACTGAGCAAGAGACTTTTTTTTTTGACTTGTTTAGTATTAAGGGGAATGTTAATGGAATGGAGGAGGGGTGATGGGCATTTAACTGGCACAGACACTTTGGGCTGAGCAGTCCAGTGAACTTTTTTTAGGTTATGATAGAAATCTCACCGATGTGCTCTGTACTGGATTCGTTGATGTTGCTTAACACCGTGTCCCCCTAAAACAAATGAAAAGCAGCTTTACAAACTTCTGGTTAACATTCCAAATATTTATAACATGTTCCACTCCAATTCCCAATTTAACAAAAAATATCTACAGTTAAGTATTCCAATATTCCTCTTCAGCAGCAGTAATATACAGCTTCCTAATGCCCAAACAATATTCTTCATTATTTCAAGGCATTGAGAGCTAGGAAAGCATATGTCAATCATCCCATACTGCATTAATTGCTTACCTATTGATAACCAAACACACTTTCCACAGATCTGGAGACACTTTGTCAAACTAGAGAACTATATTTCCTTCTCAAGGTCATTAGTGAACTACATGGATTCCTACAGTTACTGATTAATTAACTAAATGTACACTTGAGGTAACAATATGACAGATGGGGAACGGGCTCACCAAGACACAAGTGAGAATAAATAGGTTATTTTCAGTAACTTCTGGGATCAATGCTGAGCCCTTAATGATTTACATTCAATTTCACAACTTAGATGAAGGGACTGATAGCAACGTTTCTTGCTGATAAGTGCATTAGTAAGTTATGAGGAAGGCATAGAGTGCCTACAAAGAGATATAACTAACTATATAGTGCATAGCAATCCAAGCTGACAGTGCTCCAACCCAGCACACATTAGATTCAGCCTATCTTTTATCCAAGATCCACAAATAGGACTGCACTGGTAGACCAATTGTCTACCTTGCTCTTGCTTCACTAAACTATCTCCTCAACCTCAAATGTCTTGTCAAATCCATTCCCATGTCTGGGACTCCTCATGTCCTCCGCCATTCTGACAACTTCCAATTCCTTGATCCCCACTACTTTATCATCACCATGGACATTTTCTTACCCTGAACAACTTCTCTTTATTTGCTTCACTTCCTACAAATCACTGGTCTGGCCATGGACATTCACACAGACCTCAATTATGCCTATCTTTTGGTTGGCTGTATGAAGCAGTCCTTGTCCCAAACTGCCTTTGTCACCACTTCCAAACCTTTCTCCATGACAACTACACTGATGTTGCTTCAGGCACTGGTGTGGAACTCGCCAATTTTTTTAAAATCACTTTTGCTACCAACTTCCACACCGTTCTCAAATTTATCTGCACCATTTCTGATAGCCTCATGTCCATTTTCTGGATCTTTGTCTCCACCTTTACAGATAGACTACTGACTGACATTTACTATAAATCTATCAAATCTCAGAGCTACTTGACTGCACCTTCTCCTACCACCTTCTGTAAGGGTATCATCACTTTCTCATAATTTATTTCCACTGGATTTGTTCTTGAGATGAGGTTTTCTATGCTGGACATCTGAAAGGTACTCCTTCTGAAAACCTGGCTTCTCCTCTGTGGTTGATGAGACCCTCAATTTTGCACTTACCTTGCTTCCTCCTGACAAGATAGGGATAATACCTTTGGTCCATTCCTTTCACCCTCTCACTGTGCACATTATTCTTTAACTATTTTTGCCAGCTACAATAGATCTCTCCACCAGTCATGGATTCTTCTACCCCCACCATTTTCACAGCAACCACTCTTGATGAGGCCATTTGCTTATCCTTCCTCAAACTCTGATACACTTCCCTGAGACCACAGGAAGAACAGCTGTTCAATATCCCTCCTCCCTCACCTCCATTCAGGGATCTAAAAATCCCTTCCTGATGAGGCAGAGGCCCACATGCCTCCCTTTCAACTTTGTTTACTGCACGCATTGCTCTCAATGTGGCTTCCTCTACATTGATAAAATCAAATGTAGATTATGTGACTGCTATGATGAGCATCTGAGTTCCCATATACAGTGGCATGCAAAAGTTTGGGCACCCCTGGTCAAAATTTCTATTTCTGTGAATAGTTAAGTGAGTAGAAGATGAACTGATCTCCAAAAGTCATAAAGTTAAAGATGAAACATTCTTTTCAACACTTTAAGCAAGATTAGTGTATTATTTTTGTTTTGTACAATTTTAGAATGAAAAAAGGAACAGAGCACCATGCAAAAGTTTGGGCATCCCAAGAGATTTGAGCTCTCAGATAACTTTTACCAAGGTCTCAGACCTTAATTAGCTTGTTAGGGCTATGGCTTATTCATAGTCATTGTTAGGAAAGGTCAAGTGATGCAAATTTCAAAGCTTTATGAATACCCTGACTTGTCCCAACAATCAACAGCCATGGGCTCCTCTAAGCAGCTGCCTAGCACTCTGAAAAGTAAAATAAATGATGCCCACAAAGCAGGAGAAGGCTATAAGAAGATAGCAAAACATTTTCAGGTAGCCATTTCCTCAGTTCGTAATGTTCCCCCAAACAAGAATTGAAAGGCTCTTAGCTGGCTACAGAAAGCATTTACAAGCTTGATACTTGCCAAAGGGGGTGTTACTAAGTACTGACCAGGCAGGGTGCCCAAACTTTTGCTTTGGGCCCTTTTCCTTTTTTATTTTGAAACTGTAAAAGATGGAAATAATAAAGTAATATTGCTTAAAATATTAAAGAAATGTGTCATCTTTAACTTTATGCCTTTTGGAAATCAGGTCATCTTTTACTTGCTTAACTATTCACAGCAACAGAAATTTTGATGAGGTGCCCAAACTTTTGCATGCCACTGTATACCACAAACTCCCCTTTACATTCCCACATCAACCTATCTATCCTTGGCCTTCTCCATTGCCAGTGCCAGGTGGAATACAAATTTTTCCTTCAAAGAACTGTATCTCATCTTCCACCTGGGTACCTACAACGCAATGTTATGAACACTGAATTTTCCAATTTCAGGTAACCTGCACCATCTGCGTGCATTTCACATCTCCCAGGCAGGTTCTATCAAATCCAACAAAACTGCCCTCCCCCCCACTGAAACCTCAGCCCAATAGCCAGTTTTCTCCACCCCACGCCTCATCATCCCCCCCTTATCAAGTTCCACTTTTCATCTCCAACCCTCTGGCTTTACCTCCACCCACCTTCCCTATACTAGGCTCCATCTAGTTCAACAGACTGCCTGCCAGCTCTGGCCCTCAGCCTTCCGCCTAAGATCGTTATAAAGAAATAGCTTTCCTTGATACTCTCAGCCCTAATGCAAAATGTTCACTATAGCCCACCTTCACAGATGCTGCCTGTCCCATTAAGTTCTATATCCCATTTCCACAGATGCTGCCTGTCTATTGTCCTATATCCCACCTCCACAGATGCTGCCTATCCCATTGAGTCCTATACCCCATCTCCAGATGCTACCTGTCCCATTGAGTCCTATACCCCATCTCCACAGATGCTGCCTGTCCCATTGAGTCCTATACCCCATCTCCACAGATGCTGCCTGTCCCATTGAGTCCTATACCCCATCTCCAGATGCTGCCTGTCCCATTGAGTCCTATACCCCATCTCCAGATGCTGCCTGTCCCATTGAGTCCTATACCCCAACTCCGCAGATGCTGCCTGTCCCATTGAGTCATATACCCCATCTCCACAGATGCTGCCTGACCCATTGAATCCTATACCCCATCTCCACAGATGCTGCCTGTCCCACTGAGTCCTATACCCCATCTCCACAGATGCTGCCTGTCCCATTGAGTCATATACCCCATCTCCACAGATGCTGCCTGACCCATTGAATCCTATACCCCATCTCCACAGATGCTGCCTGTCCCACTGAGTCCTATACCCCATCTCCACAGATGCTGCCTGACCCATTGAATCCTATACCCCATCTCCCCAGATGCTGCCTGTCCCACTGAGTCCTATACCCCATCTCCACAGATGCTGCCTGTCCCATTGAATCCTATACCCCATCTCCACAGATGCTGCCTGTCCCACTGAGTCCTATACCCCATCTCCACAGATGCTGCCTGACCCATTGAATCCTATACCCCATCTCCCCAGATGCTGCCTGTCCCACTGAGTCCTATACCCCATCTCCACAGATGCTGCCTGTCCCATTGAGTCCTATACCCCATCTCCACAGATGTTGCCTGTCCCATTGAATCCTATACCCCATCTCCACAGATGTTGCCTGTCCCATTGAGTCATATACCCCATCTCCACAGATGCTGCCTGACCCATTGAATCCTATACCCCATCTCCACAGATGCTGCCTGTCCCACTGAGTCCTATACCCCATCTCCACAGATGTTGCCTGTCCCATTGAGTCCTATACCCCATCTCCACAGATGCTGCCTGTCCCACTGAGTCCTATACCCCATCTCCACAGATGCTGCCTGACCCATTGAATCCTATACCCCATCTCCACAGATGCTGCCTGTCCCACTGAGTCCTATACCCCATCTCCACAGATGCTGCCTGTCCCACTGAGTCCTATACCCCATCTCCACAGATGCTGCCTGTCCCATTGAGTCCTATACCCCATCTCCACAGATGCTGCCTGTCCCACTGAGTCCTATACCCCATCTCCACAGATGCTGCCTGTCCCATTGAGTCATATACCCCATCTCCACAGATGCTGCCTGTCCCACTGAGTCCTATACCCCATCTCCACAGATGCTGCCTGTCCCATTGAGTCCTATACCCCATCTCCACAGATGCTGCCTGTCCCACTGAGTCCTATACCCCATCTCCACAGATGTTGCCTGTCCCATTGAGTCCTATACCCCATCTCCACAGATGCTGCCCATTTAGCTGAGCCCCCCCCCCCCCACTGTCCTGAACATCTGCAGTCTCTCATGTTTCCATAGAAAAGTTGAATGGGTAAGAAACTGGAGAACTTGAGATTAGTAACTTTGCAATGAGGTCAGAGGGTTGGAGGGGAGCAGACTGGGTCAGTACTTTTTGGAACTTAGAAGAAAAGCTAATTTCATTGAAAAACAAAAACATAGAGAACCTACAGGATGATACAGTCCCTTTGGCCCACAAAGCTGTGCCGAACATGTCCCTACCTTAGAACTACCCTGGCTTTACCCATAGCCCTCTATTTTTCTAAGCTCCATGTAGCCATGCAGGAGTCTCTTAAAAGACCCTATCGTTTCTGCCTCCACCACCACTGCTGGCAGCCCATTCCACGCACTCACCACTCTCAACGTAAAAAACTTACCACCGACATCTCCTCCGTACCTACTTCCAAGCACCTTAATACTGTGCCCTCTCGTGCTAGCCAGTTCAGCTCTGGGAAAAAGCCTCTGTCTATCCACACAATCAATGCCTCTCATCATCTTATACACCTCTATCAGGCCACCTATCATCCTTCGTCATTCCAAGGAGAAAAGGTCGAGTTCACTCAGCCTATTCTCATAAGACATGCTCCCCAATCGAGGCAACATCCTTGAAAATCTCCTCTGCACCCTTCTATGGTTTCCATATCCGTCCTGAGGTGAGGTGACCAGAATTGAGCACTGAGAGTAGGATTGTTAGAGTGGATGCAAAGAGAATGATTTCCCCAAGTGGGAATATTCACAATAAAGGCTGCCCAATTTAAGACTGCGATGAGAAAGAATTTCTTCACTCATGAGGTGATGACTCCTTGGTATTCTTTACTCCACTCTATTGAAGTGGAGTTATTGAACATACTTAAGATGGAAAACTGCCTGGATTGGACAGAGCCAGCTGAAGGGACGAAAGGAATACACGGGAGTGCCTGGACTGGACAGAGGCGGCTGAAGAGACGACAGGAATACATGAGAGTGCCTCTATTGGACAGAGCTGGCTGAAGGAACAACATTGGATAGAGCCGGCTGAAAGGACGACAGGGATACATAGGAGTGCCTGGATTAGACAGAGCCAGCTGAAGGGACGACATTGGACAGAGCCGGCTGAAGGGATGACAGGGATACACGGGAGAGCCTGGATTGGACAGAGCTGGCTGAAGGAACAACATTGGATAGAGCCGGCTGAAAGGACGACGGGGATACATAGGAGTGCCTGGATTGGACAGAGCCAGCTGAAGGGATGACAGGGATACACGGGAGTGCCTGGATTGGACAGAGCCGGCTGAAGGGATGACAGGGATACACCTATTTATCATTATCCTTTAAAGATTTTTGTAATAAGTTCATTTCTATTTGGGTTGTTTCAAACCTGTAAGTTTCCTTTCTTAATGCTAACCTGGCCTGAAGAACCCTTGATTGCTGCTGTCAAGCTGTTATCCTGTCCCTTGCTTTTTGCTCCTTCTTGCTCTTTGCTTTTCTCTTCTTGCAATCTATCATTTTCTTCAAGCTTCTTACGTACTTCAGCTTCCTCGTATCTAACAGATAAAATACATTGTGGAATTACTTTTAAAGACAATTAACCAAACAACATACACCAAGTGGCCTCTTCATTAGGAACATCTGCTCGTTAATGCAAATATTTAATCAACCAATCATGTGGTAGACACTCAATGTAGAAAAGCATGCAGACACTGTCAAGAGGTTGAGTTGTTGTTCAGAATGGGGAAGAAATGTGATAAAGTGACTTTGACCATGGAATGCAAAAACGAGGAAATCTGCAGATGCTGGAAATTCAAGCAACACACACACAAAATGCTGGTGGAATGCAGCAGGCCAGGCAGCATCTATAGGAAGGAGTACAGTCGACGTTTCTGGCCGAGACCCTTCGTCAGGACTAACTGAAAGAAGAGATAGTAAGAGATTTGAAAGTGGGAGGGGGAAGGGAGATCCAAAATGATAGGAGAAGACAGGAGGGGGAGGGATGAAGCTAAGAGCTGGAAAGTTGATTGGCAAAAGGGAGGATCATGGAACGGGAGGCCTAGGGAGAAAGAAAGGGGGAGGGGAGCACCAGAGGGAGATGGATAACAGGCAAGGAGTGATTGTGAGAGGGACAGAGAGAGAAAAGAGAGAGAGAGAGAGAGAAAAGAAGATTTAGAAGATTGAGGGGGGATCTTATTGAAACGTATAAAATTCTAAAGGGATTGGACAGGCTAGATGCAGGAAGATTGTTTCCGATGTTGGGGAAGTCCAGAACGAGGGGTCACAGTTTAAGGATAAAGGGGAAGCCTTTTAGGACCGAGATGAGGAAAAACTTCTTCACACAGAAAGTGGTGAATCTGTGGAATTCTCTGCCACAGGAAACAGTTGAGGCCAGTTCATTGGCTATATTTAAGAGGAAGTTAGATATGGCCCTTGTGGCTAAAGGGATCAGGGGGTATGGAGAGAAAGCAGGTACAGGGCTCTGAGTTGGATGATCAGCCATGATCATACTGAATGGCGGTGCAGGCTCGAAGGGCCGAATGGCCTACTCCTGCATCTATTTTCTATGTTTTAAGAAAAAAGGTGGGGAAAATAATAAATAGATAAATAAGGGATGGGGTAAGAAGGGGAGGGGGGCATTAAGAAAATTAGAGAAATCAATGTTCATGCCATCAGGTTGGAGGCTATGCAGATGGAATATAAGGTGTTGTTCCTCCAACCTGAGTGTGGTTTCATCTTGACAGTAGAGTAGGCCATGGATAGACATATCAGAATGGGAATGGGTCGTGCAATTAAAATGTGTGGCCACTGGGAGATCCTGCTTTCTCTGGTGGACAGAGCGTAGGTGTTCAGCGAAAGTCTCCCAATCTGCGTCGGGTCTCACCAATATATAGAAGGCTGCACCGGGAGTACCGGACGCGGTATATCACACCAGTCGACTCACAGGTGAAGTGCGCCTCACCTGGAAGGACTGTCTGGGGCCCTGAATGGTGGTGAGGGAGGAAGTGTAAGGGCAGGTGTAGCACTTGTTTGGCTTACAAGGGTAAGTGCTGGGAGGGAGATAGGTGGGAAGGGATGGGGGGGGACGAATGGACAAGGGAGTGGCGTAGGGAGCGATCCCTGCGGAAAGCGGGGGGGGGGGGCGGGGGAGGGGGAAAAATGTGCTTGGTAGTGGGATCCTGTTGGAGGTGGCGGAAGTTATGCAGAATTATATGTTGGACCCAGAGGCTGGTGGGGTGGTAGGTGAGGACAAGGGGAACTCTATCCCTAGTGGGGTGGCGGGAGGATGGGGTGAGAGCAGATGTGTGTGAAATGGGAGAGGTGCGTTTGAGAGCAGAGTTGATGGTGCAGGAAGGGAAGCTCCTTTCTTTAAAAAAGGAAGACACCTCCTTCATCCTGGAATGAAAAGCCTCATCCTGAGAGCAGATGCGGCAGAGATGGAGGAGTTGCAAGAAGGGGATGGCATTTTTGCAAGAGACAGGGTGGGAAGAGGAATAGTCCAGGTAGCTGTGAGAGTCCATAGGCTTATAGTAGATAACAGTAGATAAGCCATCTCCAGAGATAGAGACTGAAAGATCAAGAAAGGGGAGGGAGGTGTCGGAAATGGACCAGGTAAATTTGAGGGCAGGGCGAAAGTTGGAGGCAAAGTAAATGAAGTCAACGAGCTCAGCATGCGTGCAGGAAGCAGCGCCAATGCAGTCGTCAATGTAGCGAAGGAAAAGTGGGGGATACCAGTATAGGCTTGGAACATGGACTGTTCCACAAAACCAACAAAAAGGCAGGCATAGCTGGGACCCATAAGGGTGCCCATGGCTACACCTTTGGTTTGGAGGAAGTGGGAGGAATCAAAAGAAAAATTATTAAGAGTAAAGACTAATTCCGCTAGATGGAAGAGAGTGGTGGTAGAGGGGAACTGGTTTTGTCTGGAATCCAAAAAGAATCATGGAATGATTGTTGGTGCCAGACAGGATGGTTAGAGTATCTCAGAAACTGCTGATTTTCCTGGGATTCTCATACACAACAGTCCCTAGAGTTTACAGAGAATGATTCAAAACACTAAAAACATACAGTGAGTGACCCCTCTGTGGCTGAAAATACCTTGTTAATTAGGTCACATGAGAATGGCCAGACTGGATCAAGCTGACAGGAAGGTGACAGTAACTCAACTAAACACACATTACAACAACGGTTTGCAGAACAGCATCTCCGAATGCACATCATATCGAACCTTGAAGTGGATGGATTATAGCAGCTTAAGACCACACCGGGTTTTACTGCTGTGCCTAGTAAAGTAGCCACGGAGTGTACACTCACTGCTGTTTCTCTATTCAGGGAGTGCTGTATGTGTGCTATTGAGCCCTATCCAATGCAACGCCTGATAGATGGAAACATTAGGACTGTGTGGCTTAATACTCGAGAACTCCAGGGACAAGCTGGCCTGCTGTGTAGGCCTCTGCAGGTCCAGGGTGGAAAATGACTGTGGATGAGTAACAATGAACAGTATGTTCCAACTGAATTCCTGCTGGGAGATAGTCATCATTTAGATTTTGGGAATAAAACACACAGATATTAGTACTACAGCTTATGGCTATATGACAGAGGATATAAACTGACAAGTGTAATAAAGAAAAATAAGAAAGAAACAGAACCAAAGATTAACAATGGAGAAAGAAATGCAAACTGAAATTTACACCAAAAGGGAGTTCAGAACAAGTAATGTAGTCAACAGCTGTGAAAAAATACAAACAGCAATATAAACTGACTGGCAGTAGGTTAAAAGCTGCAATGCCAGGCTCGTTGAGAGAAATAAAGCACTCATCATTTCTGACATCCTCATTATTGTATATGATTAAACTGATTAAAGCCACAACAGACCTTAACTTCAGGCTTTCAGAAAGTCTTTCTGCCTCTTCTATGGCTTTCCTGAAGCTTGTAGGGCCAAGTAAAGAAGTATAGTAGTCCTGAAAGAACAACAAAATGCTGGTTTACTTTCTCTGCAGCTCAGAACTCTAACATCTTGAGCAAGAACGACCACACACAGGCCAGGACAAAAAAACCCAGACAATTAAATACCCACAAGCCTATCATAATCTGCAGGTGAAAGGCCAATCATACTCCCAATATGACCTTTCATTGGGACAAACCAAGTCAGATGACTTTGATAAAGAGTTGTAAAAGTAGTTAATACCAAGAAACTACTGAAAGGTCTGCTATGTAGTTTATCCTTTGTTGTGCAAAACACTTCTGTTACAGATCTGATTAAACTTGCTCATGTTTAGTATTAACTTTCACTAAAAATGCTGTACACACCTGATGAAAAATCCATGCACTGCATTAATTAGCTCTTCACCTGCAAGAAGTTCAAACTTAATGAGGATGTGAGCAACAAGACATTTGATTTCTGCTTCACTCCTTTGATACTGGAAAACCATAACTCCAGAAAGTTCTGCACACAACATTGTTTTGAGATGGCTCTCAACATTTGCCTAACATTATACAAACATGGGTGGGAATCATGGCAATAACTATGAGGCTCAGACATGCTGTATTCTGGATAAAATTTGGAATATTTTAAACTAACATTCTTTTATTCTTCATTGTGCAATTAATAATCATGAGATTGGGGGGGGGGGGCAGGCAACAGAAGATACCACTTCACATTCAGCTTGTGATGCATGATGCTTGTATCATACTTGGGTGCTAGTATGTACTCAGTTGCCTTTCAGATATTGGAAGGAGCCTGTCTACTCTCTTTACTTGCACAGTGTTATATAGAAATATCAATGTTAAATAGAAATATAAAAAAACAAGGGTAAGAATTTCAAACTTGAATAGTCAATGTCTAAGCTTATTGTGTTAAAACAAATCAGTTTTCCTTCTCTTTTCATCAAGTGTTGCATCAGGTCACCAAGTTACCTTTAGAACAAAAATCAGCAATGGGAAAAAAGGTCTCAGTATCAATTAAAATAAAAATATCAAAGCAGCAGTCTCCAATAATCAGTGCAGAGGAGTGCTAATGCTTGTGTGGAAAAATATGTAATCAGTCTAGATCTATGAGTCTAGAATTAGGAAGCAGATTCAGAACAAGGGGTAGTCTGTTTAAAACTGAAATGAGAAGAAATTTCTTCACTCAAGTATTGAGGGATCTTTGGAATTCTTTACCCCAGAGGGGTGCTGAGGACTAGTCATTGACCATGTTCAAAATGCAGATTAATTGCTTTTAGGATATTAAAGGATATGGGAGCACTGTTGTGGTACAGGGTGTCTAATGAAGACATCAACTCACAGATACTGCTTGACTGACCAAGTCCTTCCAGTGACTCTTTGTGGCAAGTGATATGAGTATCACAGTAAAATCTTGCTGAATTATGGTGCTAGCCTAATGCGCGGGGCATACACCTGCTTCTATTTCTTACCTTCTGATGATTTCTATATAGAAATCACAAAATCCTGTGCAACTAAAGAGAATAGACAGGCTCCTTCCATTATGTGAAAGGCAACTAAGTACATACTAGCACCCAGCACAGGCTGAATGTGAAGTGGTAAAGATTGGGAATGAAGCCAATTGATGAAGAAATCTACCTCAGTTCAAGGAATTCAGCGAGTTAACTCTAAGTAACCTGAAGTTAAGAATTAGGCCATTTGGCCCATTGAGTCTGTTTTGCTATTCCATTGTGGCTGATTTATTGCCCTCTAAACTCTATTCTCCTCCTCTCTCCCAGAACCTTTGACGCCCTGACTAATAAAAAACCTATCAACCTCTGCTTTAAATATACCCAATGACTTAGCCTCCACAGCTGTCTGTGGCAATGAATTCCATAGATTCACCATTCTCTGACTAAAGAAATTCCTCATCTCTGTTCCAAAGGGATGTCCTTGCACTCTGAGGCTGTGCCAAGAATTCCCTACTATAGAGAGCATCCTTTCCACGTGAGGCTACAGTTCTATAAAGGAAAAGAAAAAAAATGGAATTGTTAGCTTGGCTTAGCTCTAGTACTTTAATGCCAAAAGTGTTGCTTTCTGGATGACATGTTGATCTAGGGAATGCCGTGGAATGTCAGTACTCAAAAAGACCGGATTGCACAATGTTGAAGGCAGCTGAGGAAATCCCCCTAACGTCATGACTGATATTTATCTTCTAAACAACAGATTATTTTTATAGATGAATGTTCTCAACAGAAATTAACTGTCAGATTTTCTAAAAGCTGAGTGCACTTCAATAAAACATTTTGAGACATTCCATGATCAGCAAACATCCTCTGAATTTTGCCAATATAGCTGAACAGTATTACACAAAACAGAAAAGCCAGGTACCTGCTGATGCTTAAAATCATTCCTTTTCCGAATTAGATCATACACAGCTAAGTACTTCATGTAAAGAACATAGGCTCTTTCTTCGTCTCTGTCCAACCTACTTTCTTCTGCAGCCTTGAAAATTTTACAGGCACTCACAACAATGCTGGAAAACAAAGGAATGGTGATTTAGAAAGACAATATCTCTGCAGTCTGTAGGACGTGAATGAACAATGTAAACACTTCTTCCTTCTCTACTTGCTGTTGACAAGATATTTTTACTTGCATAACGGAAACATTATTACAGTGTACTGAGAAAATTCAGTCCAATACTGTTTATAAATAAAGAACTTGATTTTCTCAGCCATCCATGACAGGAACATAGATGACTTGCAGCTAGACAATAACAGTTTTGATTCCGATGTTGGCTAACTGGCTATACACAGCTTGCACAATCTCTCTGTAACAATTTAACAAGTGATTTTTACAAACTGAATGCGAATAGATACCAGCAGGAATAATGGCGTAAATGAACTCCATTAACTTGAAACTTGATAGGAAGAAAGTAAAGTCTGATGTAGCAGTACCTCAGTGGAGTAAAGGACATTACAGTGATATGGGCTGCCAGCAACAGTGGTGGAGGTGGATACGATAGGGTCTTTTAAGAGACTTTTGGATAGGTACATGGAGCTTAGAAAAATAGAGGGCTATGGGTAAGCCTAATAATTTCTAAGGTAGGGACATGTTTGGCACAACTTTGTGAGCCGAAGGGCCTGTATTGTACTGTAGGTTTTCTATGTTTCTACATTTCTACGAGAGAGGAGTCGGTCGAAGTAAATTAGAAGGAGATGCTGGCAGGGATGACAGCAGAGCAGCAATGGTGCTAGTTTCTGCAAAAAATGAGGAAAGTGCAGAATAGATGTATTCCAAAAACAAATAAATACTCAAATGGCAAAATAGTACAACCATGGCTGATAAGGGAAGTCAAAGCTAAAGTAAAAGCAAAAGAGATGGGACATAACCAAGCAAAAATTAGCAGGAAGATAGAGGATTGGGAAGCTTTTAAAACCTACAGAGAGCAACTAAAAGAATCATAAGGAGGGAAAAGATGAAATATGAAAGCAAGCTGGCAAAACAATAATAAAGAGGATAGTACAAGGCTTTCCAAGTATGTGAAAAATAAGAGAGATGAGAGTGGATATAGAACCGCTAAAAAATGAGGCCAGAGAAATAATAATGGGGGACAAGGAGATGGCAGATTAACTAAATATTTTGCATCAGTTTTCACTATGGAAGACACGAGCAGTGTGCCAGATGTTGAAGGGTGTGAGGGAAGAGAAGTGAGTGTAGTTACTATTACAAGGGAGAAGATGCTCAAAAAGCTGAGTGACCCAAGGGTACACAAGTCACCCAGACCAGATGAACTGCACCCTAGGGTTCTGAAAGAGTTAGTGGTAGAGATTGTGGAAGCATCAGTAATGATCTTTCAAAAATTATTGGACTCTGGCATGGCGCCAGAGGACAGGAAAATTGCAAATGTCACTTCACTCTTTAAGAAAGGAGGGAGAAAAAGATCAGCCATGATTGAATGGTGGAGCAGATTCGATGGGCCAAATGGCCTAATTCTACACCTATGTCTTATGGTCTTAACCTGAACAATACTTCAATATGTCTCCTGTGATTGACATTGGTCACTGCCAATCTTAAGGTCTTATTAAATTCTTTCCAAAAGCTTGTATTCCTTGTTTCAACAAGAACAGTGCATTTGGGATACACTTTAAAAAAAGTGCACTCTTTGACTCATAAGGGTACTTGAGATGGAGTGTTGAATAACAGAAGGGATGATAACATTTGAGTTTACCACTTACGCTCTTACCTACTCTTATAATAACCCATTCAAGATGGACATACAACACAAAATTAAATCAGGCCATGATCTGACAACACCAGCTTGCATACTTAATTCTTTCAGGGACAGCATCACAAAACCAATGCATCATAGAAGGCCATTCTATCATTCTTACTTATGATACTACAAGCCCAACAATAGGACTGACCATTGCATATCCTCTAAAATAACAAGCAAACTTCTCTGCTTAAAGAACAATCAGGATTGTCCAGCTCAGAGTAACACACACAAAATTCTGGAGGAACTCAATGCTGAAAATAATAATAGTAATAATAGTAAGTACTTTATTGATCCTGAGTGGGAAATTCTTTCATTACAGCAGTGACATTTAAAAACACACTTAGTGTGCAGACTTAACTAATTATAAAGTACAGAATAATAATATACACAATAATTTACCAATGTGTAATAATGTACAAAATAATAAAAGCAGAGACTATTGTACTATGATGTGCGTTCTCCTGTCGCAGAGATGAACTGTTGTACGTGCTTATTGCATTTTGTAGGAAAGATTTTCTGTAATGATCCTTGTGACAGCAGAGCTGACTGAGTCCGTTCAACATGGTGCTCAGCTGCCTATTCAGTAGGTCATGGAGAGGATGTGCCAGATTGTCCATAATGGATAACCGTTTGTTTAGTGACCTCCTCTCCACCACTAACTCAAGAGTACGGGTTGTAGCCAAGGACGGATCCAGCCTTTTTGAGGAGTTTATTTAGTCTTTTTGCATCACCAGCACCGATGCTGCTCTTCCAACATAAAGCCGCAAAGAAGACTGCACTCACTACAACAGACTGGTAAAAGATCTGCAACATCCTGCTGCACACATTCAAGGACCTAAGCATCCTTAGAAAATAAGGGTCTGCTCATCCCTTTCTTGTAAACAGTCTTAGTGTTGGTCTTCCAGTCAAATCTGTTGTTGAGGTGAACACCCAAGTATTTGTACTTCTCCATCTCTGCAACTTCTTCTGCCAGAATATATACAAGACTCATCACAGTCCTCTTACTCCGGAAAGACTCTACAAACTCATCCACCAGTTCTCTACACTCTGACTCCAGCCCATCTCGAAACACCCAACCACTGCAGAGTCATCAGAGAACTTCTGCAAGTGACAAACTCAGATCTGAAACAGAGACAGGACAGTCCCTTGTGGTGCTGCAGTGCTCTACTCACTACCACCACTGACAAGAGAACTAACCTGCCGTACAAACTGTCAGATAGTCAGTAATCCAGGAGATAGTGGATTTGTCTATGCCCATCCTCTGCAGCTTCTCACTTAGGAGCAGTGGCTGGATTGTACTGAAAGCACTAGAGAAATCAAAAAATGTGATTCTCACAATGCCACCAGCATCATCCAGGTGGGAGAGAGCTCTCTGCCACAGGTAGATGATGGGATCATCCACTCCCCAATGAGGTTGATAGGCAAACTGTAGATGATCCAATAAAGATCTCACCTGCAGTCCAAGGCAAGTCAGGACCAGCCTCTCCAGCACTTTCGTCACATGAGATGCGAGAGCAATTAGTCTGTAGTCACTAAGTTCAGATGGAGCCACCTTCTTGGATACAGGAACCAAGCAGGAAGTCTTACATAGCACTGTTATCTTTTCGTGACTCAGACTCAGCTTGTAAAGGTGCTGCAAAATACCAGACAGCTGCCTCACACAGGCCTTCAGTACCATGGGGCTGATCTGGTATTTGTCTGGTCCAATAGCCTTGCCTTGATGTATAGTCTCTCCAGCTATCTTTTAACCCAGTGGTCCGCCACCACCAGGCCACGGCCCTGTCTTAACCTGACCTACAGTCAGTCAGGTGGGGGAGGGCGGTCATCCCCATGGAGGCAGGATACTCCAAAGCTGGGGGGATTTGGAACACAAACACTCATCAGAGGGGAGGGAGGGGAAAGGCTTCGGGATCAGGGAGGGTGTGGGGTTTAGGGAACTAAGGAGGGGGACAGCAAGAGGTACTGTGTTGAACCTGTTGAAAAACAAGTTCAATTCATTGGCCCTATCCAGGTCACCCCTGATCTTCTTTTCCATAACCCTGAAGCCAGTGCCCACCCATACATCCCTTATGTTATTCTGCTGGAGCTTGTAATCCAGCTTCCTCTTGTAGTATTCTTTGCACTCCTTCAGCTTTACCCACAGTTCACTCTGTACTCGCCTCAAAACTTGTCTATCTCAAGACCTGAAGGCTTTCTTCTTCATATTCAATAGTCACTGGTGATCCTGGGTTTGTTGTTGGGGAAGCAGCATACAGTCCTGGTTGGTAAGATGGTGTTCTCACAGAGTTTGATATAGTCTGTGATACAATCAGTCATTTTGTTAATGTCTTCCCGGTGTGGCTCATATTAACATATCTCAGTCTGTCCATCCTCTCAAAGCATTCTTGCACAGCCTTATTAACATCCTGAGTACACCTCCTTACAAAGAATAAACAGTTGGCGTTTCAGACTGAAACAATTCTTCAGTAAAATACTGCCCAAGTCATTAAAAAAAATCAGTAAAATTACATGAAGTATGAGGTTCAATTAAAATACAGCCTGTGGGACAATTACTGAAGCAACCCATTCATTCAGCCCCCATCATGTTTTGAAAGAGGTAGGAACCTGATCCTAATACTCCCAGTCATGTACATAGTCATCTCCTTTAAGCTAACAAATCAACTCGATCTTGAAGCTTCAGTTAGTTTTCCTTTACCTCACAGCAACAACACATAATGCAATACTAAAGCATGCTCCTTACTTTTTAGTGCTTTTCTTTTCCAGTTTCACTTCTGCTTTCTTATTGAGATCAGCCAAACACGTAGACAGATACAGTTTCTTCACATCACTTGAAACTGCAGGCATTTTGAAAAGCCTCTGATTCTCAACTGTTTGGAGTAGAAATGATCCCTTCTATATTTACTTTCAAAAGCAGCTGGATTATGTACATTCTTTGTCTACAGAAAATCAGAAAGAAAATCTTTTAGAAGTTTAAGAGTTAATGCCTTTGACAATTCAAAGAAGCAATCAATGTCAAATAATTTTTTAAAATACATGTTAAAATATTTAAATATCTCACAACACAATGAGCAAAAGCCACATTTCTAGGACTGTGATAAACCACAAGCAAAATTTGGCCAACAAGCAAATACGTGCAACGTCATTCAGATTGGAACAGATCAGCATAACAGTTCCAGTTTCATTCTTACTCATAAAGTATTTCCCCTGTTGGGGACTGTAAACTTTAATATCTCCCAGAAAGAATCAATCTTTTCATCTATTATTTGAAAGGTGCAGTGTTCTGGCTAAAGAGAGAACAATTATCCCAATATTACAACCCTGCCATAGTTATTGAAAATACACTCATAAATGTGCAGGTAGGACAGGGGTTCCCAATCTGAAGTCCACATACCCCTTGATTATGGGTAGAGGTCTATGGTATAGAAAAGCTTGAGAACCCCTGAGGTAGGGGAAAATAACATAACCAAGAAGCAGGATAGCATGCCTCAAATGATTTGATAGTACTTGCAGTCATTTAAAGGCGAGCAAACAAAGAAACAATTAACTTGTCACGACTTTTTCCACAAGCTTGGCCAGTATCAGACAGTCTGTTTTTGTAAGAAACACGGATCCCACGACTTTGGTTTAAGCAACCCCATGTTCTTTACCTATTTATTCCAGATACAGAACAGATTCTACACTGTCTCATACACTGGCATCAAATTTATTATGGCAACAGGCGGAAACCACAACTTTTATTTAAACCCATCTTACATATCCAACCTTGAGAAAGCTCTGCCGGGGCAGACTCCGCACTTCTGCTACCAATGAGCAGCAAGGCAGGCACTGGGCCTGTGTTCAACAGCTGCCCAGTGCCAGATTTCCGAGGGGAGTTAGGGATCAAAATCTGGGGGATGGAGAGGGCAGGTCGAGGAGGAAGTAGTCGTAGATTCGGGGTGCGGGGAACAGAGACGGCCCGGACACAAGGCCCCGGGCCCGGAATCCAGGTACAAACCTCTCGGAACCCAAGCTCAGTGGACAGACACAGTACCGAGGCTCACAGCCGGTCGCTGCCGCTGCCAACAGACACTCAGGTCCCGGCACGGTGGGGTTGCACTATCTGGCCCCCGTGCTCTGGCGCTTCCGCTCTGCTCACTCTCGTTCTGCGGCCGCAGAATTCTCCCAGTGCGCCTGCGCGGCCTCCCTTATCGCAGGAACATCCGGTCAGTCAGCTGGGCGGACGCCGTCAACAATATGGCTGTATTACTGTTCTAAGGAGATATTGCATCGAGTGGACTTGTTATCACTGCGACGTAGGAGGCTGTGGTACCCTGATAGAGGTATATTAAATTATGAGGGGGTTCATAGACCAATAATATAAACATTCTGGCGTCTTCCCCCTTTTCCATTCCTTAAGAAAGGTCTCGGTAAGAAACGTCGACTGTTAGTTTATTTCCATGGATGCTACCTAACCAGCTGAGTTCCTTCAGCATTGTACGTGTGCTGCTTTGGATTTCCAGCATCTGCAGAATTTATTATACAAATAATATAAATCTTTTTTCAACGGGGGGGGGGGGGGTCAAAGATAAGGACCTTTGAGCGTTGGTTTAAAGTGAGAAGTAGGAGTGCATGAGGTATTTCACGATACTGCCTCTGAATAATAACAGTCCATCACCACACTTTTCAAATCATAGTTGGGAACTTCAACCAGGCTTATCTGAAGAAATTCCTACCCAATGTCCATCAGCACATAACCTGCAGCACCAGAGATCCCAATATATTAGATAAGAAATGTGTACCATTTCATGCCCAGACTGCATTTCAATAAATCTGATCACTTGGTTGTCCTTCTCATACCTGCATACAGGCAGTGGCTAAAGAGTAAGGCTGAAGAGATTATGACAACAAAGAGGTGGTTGTAGGAGGCAGAGGAGCAGCAACGGGATTCCTTCGATTCGGTGGACTGGGCTGTGTTCAAGGACTCATCTGTGGATCTGAATGAATACATAATTGTTGTCAGACTTTATAAATACAGTTGTAGATGAGTGTGTCCTCACAAAATCATTGAGTCTTCCCAACCAGAAGCCCTGGTTGAACCATGAGATCTCCAATCTGCTGAGGGCCAGATCAGAGGCATTTAAGTCAGGTGACCAAGAAAGTTACAAGAGATCCAGGTACAACCTCCAGAAAGCCATATCACATGCGAAGTGGCAAATCCAGACTAAACTTGAATCAACAAAAATGCTCAGCAGCTGTGGCTGGGTTTGAATGCTATCACCTCTTATAAAGTAAAATCATGCGACATTGATGACAATAGGGCTTTGCTTCCAGATGTGCTCAATACCTCCTAGGCTCACTTAGACTGTAAAAACATGGAAGAACAATCACAAACTCCCACAATGATCCTGTGATTTCAGTCTGAAGAGCAGCCTTCAGGTAGGTAAACCCATGAAAAGCAACTGGACTAGATGGGGTACCTGGCCAAGTACTAAAGACCTGTGCTGATCAACTGGCTGGATTGTTTACTGAGATCTTTAACCTCTCACTTCGGCAGCCTCAGGTACCCAGCTGCTTCAACCAGGCTTCAATTATACCGATTTCCAAGAAGAACATGGTAACCTGCCTCAATGACTACATCCAGTACCACTTATATCCACAGTGATGAAGTGTTTGAGAGGTTGATGATGAAACAAATCAGCTCTTCCTGACAAGTGACTTGGGTCTGTTCCAATTTGCCTGTCAGTGCAACAGGCCTAAAGCAGTTGCAATTTCATTGGTTCTTCACTCAACCTTAGGGCATCTGGACAGCAAAGATGCATACATCAAGATGCACTTTATCGACTGCAACTCAGCATTCAATGCCATCATCCCCTCAAAACTAATCGATAGGCTTCAAGACCTCGGCCTCATAACCTCCTTGTGCAATTGGACCCTCAATTTCCTCACTTGCAGACCCCAGTCAGTGCAGATTGGCAACAGCATTTCCCACACAATCTCCATCAACACAGGTTCACCATAAGGTTGTGCTTAGCCCCCCGCTCTATTTGCTTTACACTTACGACTGTGATCATGCTCAAGCACAGTTCAATGCCATTTTCAAGTTTGTTGATGACACCATTGTTGTAGGCTGAATTATAGGTGGTGATGAATCATCAAATAGGAGGGAGATTGAAAAAGTAGAGCAGGAATTCTTTAAGGAAATAACAGGCAGGATAGACAAACATGAGTCAGTGGATGTTGTTTATTTGGATTTTCAGGCCTTTGACAAGGTGCCACAAGTGAGACTGCCTAACAAAATATAGTACTATGGGAAAGGTACTAGAATGGATAGAAGATTGGCTAACTGGTGGAAAGCAAAGAGTTGGAATAAAGAGGGCCCTATCTGGTTGGCCACGGGTGACTGGTGAAGTACCGCAGGGGTCACTGTTGGGACTGCTTTTTTTCCATGTTTTATGTCAATGATTTGGATGAAGGAATTGATCGCTTTGTGGCCAAGTTTGCAGATAATAGGTGGAAAGACAGATAGTGTTGAGGAAGTAGAGTGTCTGCAAAAGCACTTAAGACAGATAAGGTGAATGCGTAAAGAACTGGCAGATGATATATAATGTATGGAAGTGTGTGGTCATGCACTTTGGCAGAAGGAATAAAGATTTGGACTGTTTTGTAAAGGGGGAAAATTCAAAAATCAGAGATGCAGGGGAACTAAGGACCCCTCATGCATGATTCCCTAAATGTTAATTTGAAGGTTGAGATGGCAGTAAGGAAAGCAAATGCAATGTTAGTTATTTATTTTGCGAGTACTAGAATATAAAAACAAGGATGTAATAATGCTGAGGTTTTATATGGCATTGGTCAGACTTCACTTGGAGGTATTGTGGGCAGTTTTGGACTCCTAATCTAAGACTCTGAGGCTGTGGTCACTGGAGTTTAGAAGAATCGGGGGGGAAGAGAATGGGAATTACATATCATGAAGATGTAACTAGTAGAGTGGATGGGGAGAGCCAGTGGATGTGGTATATTTAGATTTTCAAAAGGCTTTTGACAAGGTCCCACACAGGAGATTAGTGTGCAAACTTAAAGCACACAGTATCGGGGGCATGGTATTGATGTGGATAGAGAATTGGTTGGCAGACAGGAAGCAAAGAGTGGGAGTAAACGGGACCTTTTCAGAATGGCAGGCAGTGACTAGTGGGGTACTGCAAGGCTCAGTGCTGGGACCCCAGTTGTTTACAATATATATTAATGATTTAGACGAGGGAATTAAATGCAGCATCTCCAAGTTTGCGGATGACACGAAGCTGGGCGGCGTTGTTAGCTGTGAGGAGGATGCTAAGAGGATGCAGGGTGACTTGGATAGGTTAGGTGAGTGGGCAAATTCATGGCAGGTGCAATTTAATGTGGATAAATGTGAGCTTATCCACTTTGGTTGCAAGAACAGGAAAACAGATTATTATCTGAACAGTGGTCGATTAGGAAAAGGGGAGATGCAACGAAACCTGGGTGTCATTGTACACCAGTCATTGAAGGTGGACATGCAGGTACAGCAGGCGGTGAAAAAGGCAAATGGTATGTTGGCATTCATAGCAAAAGGATTTGAGTACAGGAGCAGGGAGGTTCTACTGCAGTTGTACAAGGCCTTGGTGAGACCGCACCTAGAATATTGTGTGCAGTTTTGGCCCCCTAATCTGAGGAAAGACATTCTTGCCATAGAGGGAGTACAGAGAAGGTTCACCAGATTGATTCCTGGGATGGCAAGACTTTCATATGAAGAAAGACTGGACCGACTAGGCTTATACTCACTGGAATTTAGAAGATTGAGGGGGGATCTTATTGAAACGTATAAAATTCTAAAGGGATTGGACAGGCTAGATGCAGGAAGATTGTTTCCAATGTTGGGGAAATCCAGAACGAGGGGTCACAGTTTAAGGATAAAGGGGAAGCCTTTTAGGACTGAGATGAGGAAAAACTTCTTCACACAGAGAGTGGTGAATCTGTGGAATTCTCTGCCACAGGAAACAGTTGAGGCCAGTTCATTGGCTATATTTAAGAGGAAGTTAGATATGGCCCTTGTGGCTAAAGGGATCAGGGGTATGGAGAGAAAGCAGGTACAGGGTTCTGAGTTGGATGATCAGCCATGATCATACTGAATGGCGGTGCAGGCTCGAAGGGCCGAATGGCTTACTCCTGCACCTATTTTCTATGTTTCTATTGAAACCTATCAAATATTGCAAGGTCTGTGGCAAGGATGTGGGGGTAGACAAGTGAAGAGTGTTCCTTCACATTCCTGATGAGATTTGTGGATGTTGGACAGGGTCTGAGGAATTAGGATGTGAGCTACTTTACAACAGGATTCCTAGCCCTGACATGCTCTTGTCGCTACATTGTCTATGGCTTTTCTAGTTCAGTTTCTGGTCAATAGTAACCCCAACACCTCTCTGGGGCCCCAAGGCCTGGATATGATGCAGGTCTTCCTGCATTTGAAAGTAGACTGCTTCGATATTATGCAATCATCAATGATTCATGATCAAGATCCCCCTGAACTTCACTCATTGATATTCTCAATCCATTTCGATAGTAATAGACTCGGAGCACTACAGCACAGATCCAGGCCCTTTGGCCTATCTAGTCCATGCCAAACTGTTATGAGATTATCTGTAATCTGTCTTTTAATTTCTCTTACCAAAATGTAAGATCTCACACTTTCCCACATTAATTTGCAAGTTTACTCAACCTGTGCCTCTGTAGTTGACAGACAGACATACTTTATTGATCCCGAGGGAAACTGGGTTTTGTTACAGCCGCATCAACCAAGAATAGTGAAGAAATATAGCAATATAAAACCATAAATAATTGAATAATAATAAGTTAATCATGCCCAGTGGAAATAAGTTCAGGACCAGCCGATTGGCTCAGGGTGTCTGACACTCCTAGGGAGGAGTTGTAAAGTTTGATGGCCACAGGTAGGAATGACTTCCTATGACGCTCAGTGTTGCATCTCGGTGGAATGAGTCTCTGGCTGAATGTACTCCTGTGCCTAACCAGTACATTATGGAGTGGATGGGAGTCATCATCCAAGATGGCATGCAACTTGGACAGCATCCTCTTTTCAGACACCACCGTCAGAGTCCAGTTCCACCCCCACAACATCACTGGCCTTACGAATAAGTTTGTTGATTCTGTTGGTGTCTGCTACCCTCAGCCTGCTGCCCCAGCACACAACAGCAAACATGATAGCACTGGCCACCACAGCCTCGTAAAACATCCACAGCATCGTCCAGCAGATGTTAAAGAACCTCAGTCTCCTCAGGAAATAGAGTCCGCTCTGACCCTTCTTGTAGACAGCCTCAGTGTTCTTTGACCAGTCCAGTTTATTGTCCATTCGTATCCCCAGGTATTTATAATGCTCCACCATGTCCACACTGACCCCTTGGATGGAAACAGGGGTCACCGGTGCCTTAGCCCTCCTCAGGTCCACCACCAGCTCCTTAGTCTTTTTCACCTTAAGCTGCAGATGATTCTGCTCGCACCATGTGACAAAGTTTCCCACCGTAGCCCTGTACTCGGCCTCATCTCCCCTGCTGATGCATCCTCTAGTTATAGAAACATAGAAAACCTACAGCACAATACAGGCCCTTCGGCTCACAAACCTGTGCCAAACATGTCCCTACCTTAGAACTACCTACACTTAACCATAGCCCTCTATTTTTCTAAGCTCCATGTATCCATCCAGAAGTCTCTTAAAAGACCCTATCGTTTCGGCCTTCACTGCCGCCAGCAGCCCATTCCACGTACTCACCACTCTCTGCATAAAAAACTTACCCCTGACATATGTGAAGTTACCCACCAGCAGAAAAAGCTCAAAAGGCAAAACACTAATTAAATGGTTTAATGGTTATAAACTTCAGTCTATAACCATTAGAGTCTGCTGTCCTTGTATAACAAAGCCATTGAAAGCAAACATGCAGTTGCAACAACCAGTTTAAAGAGCTATTAGTTTGATGGCCTTCATTGCAAGAGGATTCAACTCTAGCGGTAAGATGGTCTTGTTGCAATTATACATAGTGAATCTATACACAGTTTTGATCTCTGTAACAAAACAAAAAGGGGTGACTTACTCCTACTTTCTTGTATGACAGCTCTCTCGGCTGGTGGAATTGTGTGAAAAGAGATTGGACGATCTCAACCTAGACTTCGAAAGGGCAGCAACCATGTGGAGTCAAGAAGAGCAGGGTGAGTGGCCTCAATGGCCATTGCCTGGAAGCACTGTCATCTATCAGAATTAAGTCCTTCGAGAGGTTGGAACTCCTGCCCCAGCAAGGACGTGAGCTTCCTATCACAACAGGTCTACAGCAGACTCAATCTCACTGGCTCTCTGCTCTGATTTACTGCACCAAGTGATCCGCAAGACATACTTCAGACTGTTTATTGATTACAACTTGACATTCAATGCCATTATTCACTCAGTATTAATAACCAAGCTTCAAAACCTGGGCTTCTGTACCTCCCTCTATAATTGGACCCTCGATTTCCTTATCAGGAGACCACAGTCAGTACAGATCAGTACTATCAAAACCTGGGCCTCTACTTCTCTGTAACTGGATCCTTGACTTCCTTATCTGGCCACAGTCAGTGGAGATCAGTAATAACATCTCTTTTGCACTGATGATCAACACAGACACCTTGAGAATGTGTGCTTAGCCCCCTGTTCACTCCCTCTACAATCATGACTATCTGGCTAAGCACAACTCAAACATAATCTATAAATTCGCAGATGATACCACTGCCGTTTGCAGAACTCAGATGTTGACAAGAAAGCTTATAGAGTGAGACAGATCAGCTGGCTTTTCAATAACAACCTCACACTCAGCACCAGCAAGATGAAGGGACTGATTACGCACTTCCGGAAGAAAAAGTCAGGAGAACATTGCGATCTCAGCAGTGGAAATTTGTATAGTTTTTCGTGAATTCTAACATATACCTTTTTTCTCCTGTACACACCTGCAAGAAAATAAATCTCATGGTAACACATTATATGAGCATTTTGATAATAATTCACTTTGACTTTTAAAGAATGAGCAGCTTAAAATTCAAAGTGAATTTATTATCGACGTATATGTAACTGTATACTACCCTGAGATTTTTTTTGCAGGCATTTATAGTAGAAGGAAGTACAACTGAATTTTATGAAAAACTATACACAAAGACTGACAAACAAGGACAATCTGCAAATAAAAAAGACCATGAGTTGTAAAGAGTCCTTGAAAGTGAGTCTGTTCATAAGCCTGATGGTTGTAGGACAATAACTGTTCTAGGGCTCAACACACTGATGCAAGGCATCCATTGTGAAGGACCTTCACCATCTGTGGATGCCCTCTTCTCATTACCATCGGGGAAGTGGTTATAAAAAGCCTGAAGACCCACACTCAATGATTCAGAAATAACTTCCTCCCCCTGGCCAGATGGACCATGAATACTATCTCATTATTCCTTCACTGCACTTATTTCTGTAATTTACAGATTTTTATGTCCTTCCATTGTACTGCTGCTGCAAAATATCACATTTCATGTCATATGTCAGTGATAACAAATCGGAGTCTGTTCCTCTCTAAAATTTAAAACATGATGAGATGCAACTGAAATGGTCATTATTTATTTATTTAGAGATACAGCACTAACCTACTAACTCGGAAATCTTTGGAACCCGTGGGAGCAATCTGGAGTACCTGGAGGAAACCCATGTGGTCAGGGGAGCATGTACAAACATCTTACAGTGGCAGGATTCAACCTACGATGTAAAGTATCAAGCTAACTGCTAACCTAGGAGGAAGGGAGGGAGGGGAGCTGGTGGGGGGGGGGGAGACTTTGGGGTTCCCTCATTTAACTGTCATTCATTCTTAGGGGCACTTTTCCGTTTTTGTGGATGTTTGTGAAGAAAAGGCATTTCAGGATGTATATTGTATACATTTCTCTGACATTAAATTGGACCTTTGAAGAATGTTATCCTGGATGGGAGACAATCTAAAACTGAAGTTCAATTTCTTAAGATTAGCATTTAAATTTGGCATATGGAAAAATTTGTTCTCTCACACTGTGAAGTGTTTGACCACAAAAGGGTGTAAGGACCATGATGTTGAATGTGGTGTGTGTGTGTGGGGGGGGGGGGGGTTGGTATTTGAGATACAAACTCATGGAATTGAAAGATAGTGCGTTTGAACTATCAGATGACAGATTACTACCCCTAATCTCCTTTAGCCCAGAGTGGCCCTCAAACCCACCCTAAACCAATGGCCAAAAAGGGGACTCTAACCCCAATTCACAGCCTCACTCTTCCCCAACACCAAACTCCCTGCGTCGCCTCATTAGCCGTACAGTCCCTCTCCCCATACTCAGCTTCTCAACTCCCGCTCCCCTTCCTACTCACTGCGGGGCTTCAATCAGCGACAAGCTGGAACCTGCGGCCTACTTGTCCTCGGGTTCAACTCAGATATTTAAAAAATTCTGAGCCGTCGGTCTCCGACGAATACGCCGTGGATCTCAGTTCCCTGCGGCTCAGCTCACTCCCCGCCCTCCCGAAACGCCTCAGACTGTTAATACCGCACCATTAATTCCTGTACCAAGATGGCGGCGGCAGCTGGGGCGCGCGGCCCGAGTCACGTGTGCCCCCTTCGCCCTCCGCGGTCCGCCTTGCGCTCGGTGGCAGCGCGGGGCCTGCGGCACGCGGCGCCCGCTAGCCCGTCCGTCTCGCTCTGTCCCGCCTCCCGGTCCCCGCCGCAGCGATCTACAGCTCGAACCCCAGCCGGCGACCGAGGTAGGTGCGAGTTGTGGCGGGGGTTAGGCGCGAACTCCCGCTCCCCGCGCGGGCGGCCTGAAGCTTTTCCAGGTCACGCCGAGGCGATGGCCGACCGGATGTGGAAGTTGATCCCTTTCTCTGCGCCTTAAACAATAATCGACTTCCCCCGGAAAGGCGCTGGGCCCCGGGCCGTCGCCCGCTTCCTGTCGTCCCGACCCGAGTGCCGCGGCAACCGACCGCACACGGCCCGGTCCGCTGGGCCCCCTGTCGGGGCCTGAGGCCCGGGCTGTCGGTGGATTCTCCGTCCCGGAGCCAGGGCCGTGTCTAGACTCGCCCCATGAAGCGGGCCTGCGGGGGCGGGAGGGGAGTGGGGATCCGTGGGGGTTGCTGGGCCTGGGTGATCGGAGGGTTGAGAGGGTACGGCGCGGGGGGTGGGGAGGGGAGAGGGACCGCGCGGAAGCCGTGGGGCTGATAGCCCCTTCTCCAGGCAGACGGGGAGTGGTGCTTTCGGTTGGTCAGTTCAATAGCAGGAGGATCCCTAAACATCCCTACACCTGCAGAGTTACATCTTAAAGACTGACATCCCCTGCACAGAGCCAAACGTTGCGAGTGATAGAATTTGCATCATGCGGAGGGAATGGCATTGCATAAGTACCATATGGATGGAGTGAAGCTTTGAATATAGA
Organism: Hemitrygon akajei; assembly: GCF_048418815.1. Taxonomy (NCBI): domain Eukaryota; kingdom Metazoa; phylum Chordata; class Chondrichthyes; order Myliobatiformes; family Dasyatidae; genus Hemitrygon; species Hemitrygon akajei. The sequence goes on from NC_133153.1 coordinate 43,923,855, forward strand.
ACGTACCAGAACCAGAATCTGAGCGGTTAATTGAATGTAAAGTCAATCTGGTGGTAGTAAACAAAGGATGGCCGACTGTATTAGCCAGGGCAGGACACAGTACGGACTCTGCTGTTTCTGGTGATGTACGTTATTATCGATGGTGAGAAAAGAAAGTTCTGTATCGTTTGGGATTTGGAGATATGTAAGATAACAAGATTATGGGATGATTCTGAATGATTTAGAGGAACAGACGCGTTGGACTCCACGCAGATATCTTTGGGGTGCACCGATGCATTACAGTGTTCATGTTTGATTGTGGCTGTTCTGTCCAAACTCTTGCAGGTTGTGCCAGCAATGTTCTGTGACCTCTGCCCTCCATTGGTGGTCACCCAGTAAAGAATTGCCACTAACTTAGTGTGAGGTGGCTACCTCTGAGGGCTGGTGTTGGGCAGGCTGGGGTGAGGCATTGGCATCCTTGCCTTCATCAGTTGTGACACTGGGTTTAAAGATTCAATAAGTCATGTTGCAGCTATGTAATACTTTGGTTAGGCTGTATTATGTATAATTCTGGTTGCCACAATACAGGAAGATGTGGAATCTTTAAAGAGGGTGCAGAGGATGCTACCTGGTTTAGAGGGTATCAGCTATATAAAGAAGTTGGACAAACTTGGATTATTTTCTCTGAAGTGTTGGGATGCTGTAGGGAAATACATTTATAAAATTATGAGAGAGGTAGATACTTTTTTCCCTCCCAGTGGAATTGTCAAGTACTAGAGGTCATACTTTAAGGTGAGAGGGGGAAATGTGAGGGGTAAGTTGTTTTCTCATAGTGTGATAGGTGTCAGGAATGTGCTGACAGGAGTGAAGATGGAAGCAGATGGGATAGAGGCATATTGACAGGCACATGAACATCAAAATCAGGTTTAATATCACTGGCATATGCCATAAAATTTGTTTTGTGGCAGCAGTACATTGCAATACATAATTTTAAAACTATGATTTAGATTTTTAATTATCTGCTGTCTGTAAGGAGTTTGTACATTCTCCGCATGACTCTGGGTTTCCTCTGGGTGCTTCAGTTTCCTCCCATAGTCCAAAGACGTAACAGTTGGTAGGTTAGTTGGGGATTGCTGGGTGGCACAACTTGAAGGGCCAGAATGGTCTATCCTGTGCTGTATCTCAGTAAAATAAACAATAAGGAATATATATTTTAAGAAGACAATTAAGTAAGTAGTGCAAAAAGGCAGGAAAAATACAGAAATTTTTTTTCATGGTGTTCATGGATTCATTGTCCATTCAGAAATCTGACAGCAAGAGGAGGAAGTTGTCCCTGAAATGTTGAGTGTGTCTCTTTAGGCTCTTGTACCTCCTCTCTGATGGTGGAAATGAGAAAAGGGCACGTCCTGGGTGCTGGGGGTCCTTCATGATGGATGCCGCATTTCTGAGGCATTGCATTTTGAATGCTGGGGAATCTAGTATCAATGATGGAGCTGGCTGAGTTCACAATTTTCTGCAGCCTTTTCCGATCCTTGTAGTGCCCCCCCCCCCCCCCCCCCATACCAGACAGTGAAGTACCAGCTTTCCATGGTATATGGTTCCTGGTCGTAAGGCCAGTGATGTTGTGGGGATGGAACTGGACTCTCTGACGGTGGTGTCTGAAAAGAGGATGCTGTCCAAGTTGCATGCCATCTTGGACAATGACTCCCATCTACTCCATAATGTACTGGTTAGGCACAGGAGTACATTCAGCCAGAGACCCATTCCACCGAGATGTAACACTGAGCGTCATAGGAAGTCATTCCTACCTGTGGCCATCAAATTTTACAACTCCTCCCTCGGAGTGTCAGACACCCTGAGTCAATAGGCTGGTCCTGGACTTATTTCCACTTGGCACGATTAACTTATTATTATTTAATTATTTATGGTTTTATATTGCTATATTTCTTCACTATTCTTGGTTGGTGCAGCTGTAACAAAACCCAGTTTCCCTCGGGATCAATAAAGTATGTCTGTATATACAGAAATTGGTGAGTGTCTTTGGGGACACTCAAATTCTCCTCAAATTTTAAATGAAGTGTAGCTGCTGTCATGCCACGTCTGAAACTGCATCAATATGCTGGGTCCAGGATAGATCTTCATCAGAGATGTTGACACACAGGATTGAAACTGCTCATTCTTTCCACTTCTGGTCCCTCAATGAGAACTGATGTGTTTTTCTTTCACTTCCCCTTCCTGAAGTCAACAATCAATTCGTTGGTCTCACTGACATTGAGTGCAAGGTTGTTGTTGACACCATTCAATCCGCTGAAATGTGTCATTGGAACATTGGAATCATGGAACGCATGCAGGTAGATAGGATTAGTTTCATTTGGCATTATATTTGACACAAACATCATGGGCTGGAGGGCCTTATCCTGCTTAGTACTGTTTTGTGTTTCAGCCCTGGGACAACCTGTAGCCTGCTGGAAGTGGGGGTGGGGGATAAGGAAGTGGACTACATCCCAGAGTTCTGAAAAGGGTTGCTGAAGAGATAGCAGATGCATTGGTTATAATCTTTCAAGATTCACTTGATTCTGACGTGGTCCAGGACTAGAAGATTGCGAATGTCACTCCACTCTTTAAGAAGGCGAAAGGCAAAAGGAAGGAAATTATCAGCCAGTTAGCCTAACCTCGGTGGTTGGGAAAGTTTTGGGAGTCCATTGTTAAGGATGAGGATTCATGGTACTTGTAGACTAATGATAATATCAGTCAAAGTCAGTGTGCTTTTTATAAAAGGAAATCTTGCCTGACAAATCTTTTGGAGTTCTTTGAGGAAGTAACGAGCAGGGTGGACAAAGGAGAGGCAGTAGATGTCGTATGCTTGGTTATTCAGAAGGCATTTGATAAGGCGCCACACATGAGACTGCTTAACAAGATAAAATCCTTTGGCGTTACAGGAATGGAGAGAAGGCGAGGGAGTGGGGACTAGTGGTGTTCCTCAGGGGTCAGTATTGGGACTGCCACTTTTCACATTGTTTGTCACTGATTCAGCTAATGGAATTGATGGCTTTGTGCCAAAGTCTGTGGATAATATAAAGAGGGGTGGAGGAGTAGGTATTGCAGAGGAGGCTGTGCGATTGCAGCAGGACTTGGGAAAAATTGGAAGAATGGCCAAAAAGGTGGCAGATGGAATACAGTTTGGGAAATGTATGACAATGCATTTTGGTAAAAGCAACAGATTATCTGAATGGGGGGAAAAAATCAAATATCAGAGGTGCAAAGGGACTTGGGAGTCCTCATGCAAGACTCCCAGAAGGTTAATTTACAGGTCGATTCTGCGGTAAAGAAGGCAAATGCAATGTTGGCATTTATTTCAAGGGGAATAGAATATAAAAGCAAGGAGATAAGTCTGAGGCTTTATAATTCACTAGTCTGGCCACATTTGCAGTATTGTCAAAAGTTTTGGGCCCCATATATCTGAAAGCAAGTGTTGTCATTGGAGAGTGTCTAGAGGAGGTTCACAAGAATGATTCCGGGAATGAAGGGGTTGACGAGCGATTGGCAGTTTTGGGCCTGTACTCACTGGAATTTAGAAGAATGTGGGGGGAATTTCATTGAAACCTACTGAATGTTGAAAGGACTAGATAAAGTGGATGTTGGAAGGATGTTTCCTGTTGTGGGGGTGTCCAGAACTAGAGGGCACAGCCTCAAAGTTGAGGGGTGACTCTTGTGAACAGAGGTAAGAAGGAATATTTTTAGCCGGAAAGTACTGAATCTTTGGAATGTTCTGCCTTAGACAGTTGTGGGGGGCCAAGACCGTGGGTATACTTAAGGCTGAAGTTGATAGTTTTCTGATCTGAGCATCAAAGGATATGGTAAGGAGGCAGGTGTATGGGGTTGAGTGGGATCTGGGATCAGCCATGATGGAATGGTGCAGCAGACTCATTGGGTTGAATGGCCTGATTCTGCTCTTATGCCTTATGATCTTATGGCATGCTGACTTTATTAATCAGGGCACTGAGTACAGGAGTTGGGAAGTTATAGTGAGGCCACAATTTTATTACAGCTTTGGTCACCATTATAACAACGATGTTGTGAAAATGGAAAGGGTGCAGAAATGTTTTATCAGGATGTTGTCTGGACCTGGGTCTAAGTTACAAGGAGAGATTGTGTAGACGGGAATTTTCTTCCCTTGAAATTCAGAATTGAGGAATGACTTGATAAAAGACCATAAGTCATAGGAGCAGAATTAGGCCATTTGGCCCATGGAGTATGCTCCGCCATTTAAAACAGAAACATAGGAAACGTACAGCACAGTACAGGCCCTTTGGCCCACAAAGCTGTGCTGAACATGTCCCTACCTTAGAAATTACTAGGGTTGCCCATAGACCTCTATTTTTCTAAGCTCCAAGTATCTGTCCAAAAGTCTCTTAAAAGACTATCGTATCCGCCTCCACCACCATTGCCGGCAGCCCATTCCACACACCCACCACTCTGTGAAAAAAAAACTTAGCTTTTAAAAAAAACTTACTGTGTAAAAAAAATATTTAATGGTGGCTGATCCTTTTTTCCCTTCTCAGTCCCACTCCCAGGCCTTCTCCCCCTAACCTTTGATGCTGTGGCCAATCAAGAGCCTATCAGTCTCTGCCTTAAATACACCCAACAACCTGGCCTCCACAGCTATGTGTGGTAACAAATTCCACAAATTCACCACATCTTTTTTTCTCGGCATCTCTTTTAAATGGATGCCCCTCTATTCTGAAGCTGTGCCTTCTTGTCCTAGAGTCCCTCACCATGGGAAACATCCTTTCCACATCTACTCTGTCTAAGCCTTTAAATATTCGAAAGGTTTCAATGAAATGCCCCGTCATCCTTCTAAATTCCAGCGTGTACAGGCCCAGAGCTATCAAACGTTCCTCAAGAGATAACACCCTGGAATCATCCTTGTGAATCTCCTCTGACCCCTCTCTAATGCCAGCACATCTTTTCTAAGATGAACAGCCCAAAATTGTTCACAATACCCAAGGTGAAGCCTCAGCAGTGCCTTATAAAGCCTCAGCATCACATCCCTGCTCTTGTATTCTAGACCTCTTAAAATGAATGCTAACATTGTATTTGCCTTCCTCACCACTTACTCAACCTGCAAGTTAACCTTTAGGATGTTCTGCACAAGTCCCTTTGCATCTCAGGTTTATGGATTTTCTCCCCATTTAGAAAATAGTCTGCACATTTATTTAGAAACATAGAAAACCTACAGCATAATACAGGCCCTTCAGCCCACAAAGCTATGCTGAACATGTTCTGAACCTTAGAACTACCTAAGCTTACCCATAGCCCTCTATTTTTCTAAGCTCCATGTATCCATCCAGGAGTCTCTTAAAAGACCCTATCTTTTCTGCCTTCATCACCACTGCTGGCAGTCCATTCCACACACTCACCACTCTCTGCGTAAAAAAAAAAACAAAAAAACTTACCCCTGACATCTCTACTGTACCTACTTCCAAGCACCTTAAAACTATGCCCCCTTGTGCTAGCCATTTCAGCCCTGGATCAATGCCTCTCATCATCTTCTAACGCCTCTATCAGGTCACCAGTCATCCTCCGTCGCTCCAAGGAGTAAAGGCCGAGTTTACTCAACCTTTTCTCGTAAGGCATGCCCCCTAATCCAGGCAACATCCTTGTAAATCTCCTCTGTACACTTTCTATGGTTTCCATGTCCTTCCTGTAGTGAGATGACCAGAATTGAGCACAGTACTCCAAGTGGGGTCTGACCAGGGTCCTATAGAGCTGCAACATTACCTCTCTGTTCCTAAACTAAATCCATCAATTGATGAAGGCCAATGCACTGTATGTCTTCTTAACCACAGAGTCAACCTGCGTAGCAGCTTTGAGTGTCCTATGTACTCGGACCCCAAGATCCCTCTGATCCTCCACACTGCCAAGAGTCTTGCCATTAATGCTATATTCTGCCATCGTATTTGACCCACCAAAATACACCTCACACTAATCTGGGTTGAACTCCATCTGCCAAAGTTCATGACCATTCATTTTCCAACATTGCATTTCATTTGCCACTTTCATGCCCATTCTGCTAATCAGTCTAAGTCCTTCTGCAGCCTACCTGTTTCCACAACACTATCTGCCCATCCACCAATCTTCGTATCATCTGCAAACTTTGCAACAAAGCCATCTATTCCATCATCTAACTCAGGGGTCACCAACCTTTTCTGCACCACGGACCGGTTTAATATTGACAATATTCTTGCGGACCGGCCGACAGGGTGGGGGGGGGGGGTGTGTTAATCACAACAGGAATATAGGTGATAAGTCAACTATAAGTCTCTTACAAGTGGCTAATACACTGAATTTCGTTTCTAACATCGGTTAGTCTGACATCGGTGGTGGGGAAAATGCTAGAGTCGGTTATCAAAGATGTGATAACAGCACATTTGGAAAGAGGTGAAATCATCGGACAAAGTCAGCATGGATTTGTGAAAGGAAAATCATGTCTGACGAATCTTATAGAATTTTTTGAAGATGTAACTAGTAGAGTGGATAGGGGAGAGTCAGTGGATGTGGGATATTTAGATTTTCAAAAGGCTTTTGACAAGGTCCCACACAGGAGATTAGTGTGCAAACTTAAAGCACACGGTATTGGGGGTATGGTATTGATGTGGATAGAGAATTGGTTGGCAGACAGGAAGCAAAGAGTGGGAGTAAACGAGACCTTTTCTAGAATGGCAGGCAGTGACTAGTGGGGTACTGCAAGGCTCAGTGCTGGGACCCCAGTTGTTTACAATATATATTAATGATTTAGACGAGGGAATTAAATGCAGCATCTCCAAGATTGCGGATGACACGAAGCTGGGTGGCGGTGTTAGCTGTGAGGAGGATGCAAAGAGGATGCAGGGTGACTTAGATAAGTTAGGTGAGTGGGCAAATTCATGGCAGATGCAATTTAATGTGGATAAATGTGAGGTTATCCACTTTGGTTGCAAGAACAGGAAAACAGATTACTATCTGAACGGTGGCCGATTAGGAAAAGGGGAGATGCAACGAGACCTGGGTGTCATTGTACACCAGTCATTGAAGGTGGGCATGCAGGAACAGCAGGCGGTGAAAAAGGCAAATGGTATGTTGGCATTCATAGCAAAAGGATTTGAGTACAGGAGCAGGGAGGTTCTACTGCAGTTGTACAAGGCCTTGGCGAGACCGCACCTAGAGTATTGTGTGCAGTTTTGGCCCCCGAATCTGAGGAAAGACATTCTTGCCATAGAGGGAGTACAGAGAAGGTTCACCAGATTGATTCCTGGGATGGCAGGACTTTCATATGAAAAAAGACTGGATCGACTAGGCTTATACTCACTGGAATTTAGAAGATTGAGGGGGGATCTTATTGAAACGTATAAAATTCTAAAGGGATTGGACAGGCTAGATGCAGGAAGATTGTTTCCGGTGTTGGGGAAGTCCAGAAAGAGGGGTCACAGTTTAAGGATAAAGGGGAAGCCTTTTAGGACCGAGATGAGGAAGAACTTCTTCACACAGAGAGTGGTGAATCTGTGGAATTCTCTGCCACAGGAAACAGTTGAGGCTGGTTCATTGGCTATATTTAAGAGGAAGTTAGATATGTCCCTTGTGGCTAAAGGGATCAGGGGGTATGGAGAGAAAGCAGGTACAGGGTTCTGAGTTGGATGATCAGCCATGATCATACTGAATGGCGTTGCAGGCTCGAAGGGCCGAATGGCCTACTCCTGCACCTATTTTCTATGTTTCTATTAAAAGGGATTATCTAACGAATTTAATATTAAGCACACAGCACATATTTTCCTCGCATGAACATAGTGATAAGTAAATTACAACTCACTTATAAGTCAATAGCATCATAACATTTTAAATAATGTTTGGATATTAAACACACAGCGCATATTTTCCTCTTATGAACATATAAAATCATTGGACCACACCAGTGAGAGGACAAGGTAAGGGCCGGAGGTCCCCGTACTGGGGCTGCAGCGGTCGCAGTCTGGAGAGAGTGACCGACCGAGTGAGGAGTGTGACAGGGTACGCGCCCACCCTCCTTGTAGGTAGGTAGAATCTATTGGCTGACAAAAGTTTAGCTCGAGGGATGACTTTCAGTAGATCGCAGTGAGGTAGCTGCTCTGCTACTTACGAAACCCTGAGCCCAAATTAGGTCGTCTGCGAATATTTTAGCACTGGGTTCCCCACGAACATTCAGTGTGCTAAACAGGTTTAGAGGCAGCGCCCATCTGTCCACGCTCCAGGCCAGTAGCATTGGCACTTCTCACTGACCGGTTACCTGAGGCCAACCAGTGATCCCTGGTACGAGGGTATCACTGTGTTTAGGTACTGATGACCTTGCATACATTCAGTTCAACAGTGGGCATAACAGGAATGAGGAAAGGCGCAGCTGACTCATATCGTTTCATATCGCCAAATCACATCGTTTCCTCGCAGCCCAGTACCACATGCTTTGCGGCCTGGTGGTTGGGGACCACTGATCTAACTCATTGATAAACAGCATAAAAAGAAGCAGTTCTGACACTCACCTGTGCAAAACACCACTAGTCACTTGGCAGCCAACCAGAAAAGGATCCGTTTATTCCCACTCACTGTCTTCTACCAATCAGCCATTGCTCTAACCATGCTAGCAACTTTCCTGCAATACCATGGACTCTTGGTAAGCAGCCTCATGTGTGGCACCTTGTGAAATGCCTTTTAAAAGTCTAAATATACATCCACAGCATTCCCTTTATCTATCCTAGTTGTAATCTATTCAAAGAATTACAACATGTTTGTCAGGTAAGATTTTCCCTTAAGGAAACCATGCTGACTTTGTCCTATCTTGTCATGTGTCACCAAGTCCATCACTTCATCCTAAACAATTGACTCCATTATGTTCCCAATCACTAAGATCAGGCTAACAAGTCTATAATTTTCTTTCTGCTGATTTCTCCCTTAAAGAGTGGAGTGATGTTTGCAATTTTTCCAATCCTCCAGAACCATGCCAGAGTCCAATGATTCTTGAAAGATCATTGCTAATGCTTCCACAATCTCTACCACTATCTCTTTCAGAACCCTAGGGTGCAGTTCATCTGGTCTGGGTGACTTACGTATCTTTAGGTCTGTCAGCGTTTTGAGCACTTTCTCCCTGGAAATAGTAACTGTACTCACTTCTCTTCCCTCACATCCTTCAACACCTGCACACTGCTAGTGTTTTCCACAGCAAAGACTGATGCAAAATACTTATTTAGTTCATCTGCCCTCTCCTTTTCCTTGTTATTTTTCCGCCCTCATTTTCTAGAGGTGCTATATCCACTCTCAACTCTCTTTTATCTTTTATATATGTAAAGAAGCATTTTTTTTATTCACCTTGATATTGTTTGCTAGTTTGCTTTTCAACTTATCCTTCCTAATGATTTCTTTAGTTGCTTTCAGTCTGGTTTTAAAAGCTTAGCAATCCTCTAGCCACTAATTTTTGCTTTGTTTAATGCCCTCTCTTTTGCTTTTATGTTAGCTTTGATTTCCCTTGTTAGCCACAGTTGTACTATTTTGCCATTTGAGTATTTCTTTGTTTTTGGAATATATCTATCCTACATCTTCCAATTGCTGCTCTGCAGTCATCTCTGCCAGCATCTCCTTCCAGTTCACTTTGGCCAACTCCTCTCTCATACCACTATAATTTCCTTTACTCCACTGAAATACTGCTATGCAGCCTTCTTTACTTTCTCCCTATCAAGTTTCAAGTTGAACTCAATCATATTGTGATCACTGGCTCCTAAGGGTTCCTTTACCTTAAGCTTCCTAATCTCCTCCTGTTTAGTGTATAACACAAATCCAGTATAGCTGATCCCCGACTAGGCTCACCAACAAACTGCTCTAAAAAGCCATTCAACAAACTCGTCTCTTGAGATCCAATACCAACCTGATTTTCCCAATTGACCTTAATGTTGAAATCTCCATTGACTATCATAACATTGCCTTTTTGACATGCCTTATCTATTTCCCGTTGTCTTCTGTTGTCCACATCCCAGCTACTGTTTGGAGTCCTGTATATAACTGCTATCGGGGTCCTTTTTCCCTTGCAGTTTCTTAACCCACAAGGATTCAACATCTTCCGATCCTTTGTCACATCTTTCTAATGATTTGATGCCACTCTTTACCAGCAAAGCCACGCCACTTCCTCTGCCTATTTTCCTACCCCTCTGATGCAACATGTAACCTTGGACATTCAGCCCCCAACTACAACCATCCTTCAGCCACGATTCCGTGATGGCCTCAACATCATACCTGTAATAGGTTATCCACCTTATTTTCTTATACTCTGTGCACTGAGATACAACAGTACTGTATTTGCTATGCTTTTTGATTCTGTGTCTCTAATGCACTGGTACCCTGCTAGCTGCAATTTTGTGCTATCTTTTGCCTGCCTTTCCTGCTAATCTTGACTGCTGGAGAAACTCAGCAGGCCAGGCAGCATGTATGGGAAAAAAATACAGTTGACATTTTGGGCCGGGCCTTTTCGGCATGCTATCTTTGCTTTTTTTTTTAACCATCCATCCTATCTTGAGTCACTTCACTCCGGTTCCCATCTTCCTGCCAAATTAGTTTAAGCTGTCCCCAATAGCTCTAATCTGCCTACGAGAATATTTGTTCCCCTTGGGCTCAGGTGCAGCTTTATAAGTTTTTTTAGATCACGAGAGACTTAGATTGAAAGCATATTGTCTTTTTCCAAGGAGAGGTTTGCTTTAAAAAAGAGTATAGGTGAGTGATTGAAAGAGACATCAGAGGCAGCATCTTCACACAAAGAGTGGTTTATATTTGGTATGAACTGCCTGAATCAGTGGTTGAGATGGGCACAATAGCAACATTTAAAAGCCATGTAAAACATTTCGAAGTTCATGGTTAGGAGAGGTTTATCCCTTCAAGATGTGCCACCCAGCAATCCCTCATTTAACTCTAGCCTAATAATTTAAATGTATAAGTATTTAACATTTCTCCTTAGGGTTAGTTGCAGGGTCAGTAATCTGAACATTGACTCTCACTTTCTACAGTTGCTTAAACCTTTGAGTGTTTCCAGCATTTCCTGTTCTTATTTTAAATGTTTTGATTTTCTACTACTTTTTTAGTTTACCACAAATGGTGAATCTCACTTTTGGGATTTTTCTTTCTGGTTGAAATACATCTATGATGTGTGTTCTGAAGGATCTTTACTGTCTGCCTTTGTGTTTTCATTATTGACCCCTTAATTTGATATGTTAGCTTTCCTTGTTCTGTTTTCATGCCTTCATAACTTTACAATACCCTTTCCTCTTTCCTTAAACTGAATGTAATATTCCATCACATGTTGATTGGTGCATTTTAGATTTACCTTCCCAGTGAGGGCATGGGGTGGCACAGTAGCATAGTGGTGAGTACAACACTCTAAACCACCAACAACTTGGGTTCAATTCTTGCCACTGTCTGTAAGGAGTTTATACATTTTCCTCATGACCAGGTAGGTTTTCTGCAAGTGTTCTGGTTTCCTCCTACAGTTCAATGATACCAGTTGGTAGGTATGAATACAAATTGTCCCGTGATTAGGCTACAGTTAAATAGGGGGGGGGGGGGTTGCTGTGCAGCATAGCTCAAAGGGCCAGAAAGGCCTGTTCTAGCTCTGTATCTCAATAAAAAAAAAAAAAAATTCATGGCTCCTGTTTCACAGTATGACACCAGATCTAGAGGAGCCAGCTCTTTGGACAACTTTAGAGTACGCAGCTCTCACAAATTTTCCCAAAAATATTGTCTAAGCTTCTCATCTAGTCTCCCTTTTCCCATAATTTTCAGGTCTACATAAATTAAAACCCCTGTCACTGTACCTCTCCAGAAAGCTCCCATTATTTCTTCCTATACACTTTATCCTGTGGTTACTGTTAAGGGAGACCTGTAAACCAGTCTCTTTGCTTTATTGTAAACACAAAATATTCTGCAGATGCTGGGGTCAAAGCAACACGTACAACACTCTGGAGGAACTCAGCAGGTCGGGCAGCATCTGTGGAAACGAACAGTCAACATTTTGGGCCAAGACCCTTCGTCAGGACTGAAGAGGGAGGGGGCAGGGGCCCTATAAGGCCCTTTGCTTTTTTATTTTTTTAAATCCTGTACTTGATTCATTTCTCTCTATTGCACCATTGTTAACAAACAGACCACTCAAAACTGAGAGTACATTTATTATCTAAGTACGTCTATGTCACCACATACAGCCCTGAGATTCATTTTCTTGTGGGTATTCACAGCAAACTCAGCGAAACACAAGATAATCAATGAAAACCCGCACTCAGCAAGACGGACAAACTATCAACATGCAACGACAGCAGACTGCAAATGCAGAGAAAATAGTAAATAACTATCAAGAACATGAGGTGAAGAGTCTTTGAAAGTGAGTCCATTAGTGTGGGAACTGTCCCAGTGTTGGGGTGAGAGAAGTTATTCCCTCTGGTTCAAGTCTGATGGTTGAAGGGTCCTGAGGTTCCTGTACCCCCTTCCTGATAGCAACTACAAGAAGAGAGCGTGGCCTGGATGGTGAGGGTCCTAGATAATGGATGCTGTTTTCCTACGACACCATTCCTTGTAGATGTGCTCAAAGGTGAGGAGGGTTTACCTGTGATGGACTGAGCTATATCCACTACTCTTCGTAGGCTTTTCCATTCAAGGGCATTGGTGTTTCCATATCAAGCCTTGATGCAACCAGTCAGTATACTCTCCATCGCCTATCTATAGAATATTGTAAAAGTTTCGTTTAAGAAAGTAGAGGTTATTCCATGCCCCCTTTGTAATGGTACTTGCGTGCTGGGCCCAAGAAAAATCCTCTGAAATGATAATGCTGATGCTCTCCATGTCTGATTCTTTGTTGAGGACTGGCATACGGAACTCCGTTTTTTTCTTCCTGAAGTCAGTAATCAGTTTCTTAGTCTGGTTGACACATAACAGATTATTGTGCCACCACTCAGCCAGATTTTCGATCTCCCTCCTATCTGCTGTTTGGCCAACACCTTTGATTCAGCTAATGGCAGTGGTGTCATCAGCAAACTGAAGTATGGTATTGGAGCTGTGCTTAGCCTTACAAGTATAAATGTAAAGTGAGTAGAGCAGGAAGCTAAGCACACACCTTAGTGGTGCACCTGTGCTGATAGTGATTGTGGAGGAGATGTTGTTACCGCACTGCCTCCTTTAGCCTTCTCTGACCCTGTAGTTTGGTCTATTCTGTAACCAAGCAGCCTTTGGGTATGTTTTCTGTATCTGGCATCCTTGGAGAAAGCCACATCTTGGTCAGACATAGAACACAACAGAATCTCATTTTTAAAAACACAAAATGCTGGCAGAACTCAGCAGGCCAGACAGCATCTATGGGAGGAGGTAGTGACGACGTTTTGGGCCGAAACCCTTCATCAGGAGTGAAGTAACATGGGATGGTGGAGAGGGGATAAGAAGTGGGGGGGGGGGGGAGGGATGAAGTAGAGAGCTGGGAAGTGATAGGCTGGAGGGAAATGGGCTAGGGGGAAGGTGGAGAATTATGGGAAAGTGTGTCTATAGGTTGTAAGAACCGTTCAGTAATGGGGCAACTGAAGTTATCCCCTCTGGCTCAAGAGCCTGATGGTTGAGAGGGAATAACTGTTTCTGAACCTGGTGGTGTGAATCCTGAGGCTCCTGTGCCATTTCCTGATGGCAACAGCGAGAAGAGAACATGACCTGGCTGGTGGGGGTCCCTGATAACTGATGCTGCGTCCTTGCAATAATGCTCCATGTAGATGTACTCAGTGGTGGGGAGGGCTTTGCCACTGATAAACTGGGCCTTGTAACACACAAAATACTGTAGGAATGCAGTAGGCAGGCAGCATCTGTGGAAAAGAGTACAGTCAACATTTTGGGCTGAGAACCCTTTAGCAGGACTTATCCATGACTTTTTGTAGGATTTTCTGTTCAAGGACGTTGATGTTTCCATATCAGACTGTGATGCAGCCAGTCAATATTCTCTCCACACATTTATAGAAGTTTGTCAAAGTTTTGGATGTCATGCAAAATTTTCACAAACTCCTAATGAAGTAGTGGTGCTGTAGTTCTTTCATCATAATTACACTTATCTGCTGGATCTAGGACAGGTCCTTTGAAATGATGACACAGAGGAATTTAAAGTTGCTGGCCCTCTCCACCTCTGATCCCCTGATGAGGACTAGCTCATGGACCTCTGGTTTCCTCCTCCAGAAGTTAATAATCGACTCTTTGGTCTTTGTGACATTGAGTAAGAGGTTGTTGTGGCACCACTCAGCCAGATTTTCAATCCCCCTCCTATATGCTGATTGGTCATCACCATTGATTCAGCCAATGACAGCGGTGTCATCAGCAAACTTTATAGCATTGGAGATGTGCTTAGCCACACAGTCATAAGATAAAGCAAGTAGAGCATGGGACTAATCACCAGCCTTGTGGTGCACCTGTGCCGACAGAAATTGTGGAGATGTTGTTGCCAGTCTGGACTGACTGAGGTCTGCAAGTGAGGAAATCAAGTATCAAATTGCACAAGGAGATATTGAGGCCAACCAAGGTCTTGAAGCTTGTTGATTAATTTTGAGGGGATGATCTATTGAATTAATTTTTGGGAAAAGTGAACTGGTGAGAATTTTTAACTATTGTAACTGGATTTTTTTCAAAATTTAAGTTCTGTATAACTAATAGTTTTGTTTAAACATTTTTCTTTAATAAATCTAGTTAAATCATGATTCTTGTAATTTATGATTAAATTACAGTAATTTCTTTAAATTTCAAGGGTTTGCAGGTCTTTTTAGAACCATAGAACATTACAGCACAGAAACAAGCCTTTTGACCCTTCTTGGCTATGCTGAACCATTTTTCTGTCTAGTCCCACTGACCTGCACCTAGACCATATCCCTCCATACCCCTGTCATCTATGTACCTGTCCAAGTTTTTCTTAAATGTTAAAAGTGTGCCTGCATTCACCACTTCAACTGGCAGCTCATTCCACACTTCCACCACTCTGTGTGAAGAAGCTTCCCCTAATGTTCCCTTTAAACTTTTCCCTTTTCACCCTTAACCCATGTCCTCTGGTTGTTTCCTTCCCTAGCTTCAATGGAAAAAGCCTGCTTGCATTCACTCTATTTATACCCATCATAATTTTATACACCTGTATCAAATCTCCCCTCATTCTTCTATGCTCCAGGGAATAAAGTCCTAACCTATTCAACCTTTCTCTGTAACTCAGTTTCTCAAGTCCCAGCAACATCCTTGTAAACCTTCTCTGCACTCTTTCAACCTTATTAATATCCTTCCTATAATTAGGTGACCAAAGCTGCACACAATATTCCAAATTCAGCTTCACCAGTGTCTTATACAACCTCACCATACATTCCAACTCTTATACTCAGTACTTTGATTTATAAAGGCCAATATGCCAAAAGCTCTCTTTACGACCCTATCTACCTGTGACGTCACTTTTAGGGAATTATGCATCTGTATTCCCAGATCCCTCTGTTCTATTACTCTCCTCAGTGTCCTACCATTTACCTTGTATGTTCTACCTTGGTTTTTCCTTCCAAAGTGCAATACCTCACATTTGTCTGGATTAAATTCCATCTGCCATTTGTCAGCCCATTTTTCCAGCTGGTCTAAATACCTCTGCAAGCTTTGAAAACCTTCCTCACTGTCCACTACACCTCCAATCTTTGTATCATCAGCAAATTTGCTGATCCAATTTACCACATTATCATCCAGATTATTGATGTAGATGACATATAACAATGGACCCAGCACTGATCCCTGTGGCACACCACTAGTCACAGGCCTCCACTCAGAGAAGCAATCCTCCACTACCATTCTTTGGTTTCTCCCATTGAGCCAATGTCTAATCCAATTTACTACCTCACCATGTATACCTAGCGACTAAGTCTTCCTAACTAACCTCCCATGTGGGACCTTGTCAAAGGCCTTCCTGAAGTCCATGTAGACAACATCCACTGCCTTCCCTTCATCCACTTTCTTGGTAACCTCCTCGAAAAACTCTTAATAGATTGGTTAAACATGACCTACCATGCCCAGCCATGTTGACTCTCCCTAATAAGTCCCTGTCTATCCAAATACTTGTAGATCCTATCTCTTAGTACTCCTTCCAATAATTTACCTACTACTGACGTCAAACTTACCGGCCTGTAATTTCCCGGATTACTTTTAGAGCCTTTTTTAAACAATGGAACAACATGAACTATCCTTCAATCCTCACCCGTGGATACAGACATTTTAAATATATCTGCCAGGGCCCCTGCAATTTCAGCACTAGTCTCCTTCAAGGTCAGAGGGAATACTCTGTCAGGTCCTGGGGATTTATCTACTGTAATTTGCTTCAAGATAGCAAGCACCACCTCCTCTTCAATCTGTATAGACTCCATGACCTCGCATAGACTCCTTGCCAGTTTCCTTAGTAAATACAGGTGCAAAAAACCCATTTAAGATCTCCCCCATTTCTTTTGGTTCCATACATAGCCAACCACTCTGATCTTCAAGAGGACCAATTTTATCCCTTACTATCCTTTTGCTCTTAATATATCTGTAGAAGCTCTTAGGATTACCTTTCACCTTGACTGCCAAAGAAACCTCATGTCTTCTTTTAGCCCTCCTGGTTTCTTTCTTAAGTATTTTCTTGCACTTTTTATACTCTTCAAGCACCTTATTTGCTCCTTGTTGCCTATACCTGTCGTATATCTCTCTTCTTTATCAGATTTCCAATATCCCTCGAAAACCAAGGTTCCTTATTCTTACTCACTTTGCCTTTAATCCTGACAGGAACATACAAACTCTGCACTCTCAAAATTTCTCCTTTGAAGGCCTCCCACTTAACAATCACATCCTTGCCAGAGAACAACCTGTCCAAATCCACGCTTTTTAGATCCTTTCTCATTTCTTCAGATTTGGCCTTTTTCCAGTTTAGAACCTCAACCCGAGGACCAGATCTATCTGTATCCATGACCAAGTTGAAGCTAATGGCATTATGATCACTAGACCAAAAGTGTTCCCCTACACACACTTCCGTCACTTGACCTAACTCGTTTCCTAATAGGAGATCTAATATTGTATCCTCTCTAGTTGGTACCTCTATATATTGATTTAGAAAACTTTCCTGAACACATTTTACAAACTCTAACCCGTCTAGACCTTTAACAGTATTGGAGTCCCAATCAATATGTGGAAAATTAAAATCCCCTACTATCACAACTTTATGCTTCCTGCAG
Organism: Hemitrygon akajei; assembly: GCF_048418815.1. Lineage (NCBI taxonomy): Eukaryota > Metazoa > Chordata > Chondrichthyes > Myliobatiformes > Dasyatidae > Hemitrygon > Hemitrygon akajei. The sequence continues at coordinate 43,941,110 of NC_133153.1, forward strand.
TTGTCTGCTATCTCTCTGCAGATTTGCTCCTCCAATTCTCGCTGACTATTGGGTGGTCTATAGTAGAACCCCATTAATGTGGTCATACCTTTCCTGTTTCTCAGCTCCACCCAATGGCCTCGGTAGATAAGCCCTTTAACCTGTCTTGCCTGAGCACTACTGTAACATTTTCCCTGACTAGCAATGCCACCCCCCCCCCCCCCCCACCCTTCATCCCTCTGCCCCATCATGTCTGAAACATCGGAACCCTGGAACATTAAGCTGCCAGTCCTGCCCCTCCTGTAGCCAAGTTTCAGTAATGGCTATAATGTCATAATTCCATGTGTCAGTCCACGCCCTCAGCTCGTCTGCCTTCCCCACAATACTCCTTGCATTGAAATAGACACACCTCCGAAAATTATTATCACCACACACAACCCTTCTATTTCTGACTTTGCATAAACTTTTAACATCATTTATTTTCACCCCCTCTCCACTATCTGCTCTGGCACTCTGGTTCCCATTCCCCTGCAAATCTAGTTTAAACCCTCCTCAACAGCACTAGCAAACCTCCCTGCAAGGATATTGGTCCCCCTGTAGTTCAGGTGTAATCCATCTCTCTTGTACAGGTCCCACCTGCCCCAGAAGAGGTCCCAATGATCCAAAAATCTGAAACCCTGCCCTTTACACCAGTTCTTCAGCCACGTGTTCATCCTCCAGAGCGTCCTACACTTACCCTCCCTGGCACGTGGCATAGGTAGCAATCCTGAGATTACTACCCTTGAGGTCCTGCTTTTTAACTTCCTACCAAGCTCTCTATACTCACTCTTCAGGACCTCCTCATTCTTTCTTCCTATGTCATTGGCACCGATGTGTACCATAACATCTGGCTGCTCACCCTCCCACTTCAGAATGCTGTGCACACGATCAGAGACATCCCTGACCCTGGTACCCAGGAGGCAACAAACCATCCAGGAGTCTCTGTCATGACCACAGAACCTTCTGTCTGTACCTCTAACTATTGAGTCCCCTATCACTACCGCTGTCCTCTACTTCCACCCTCCCTTCTGCACTGCAGAACCAGACTCAGTGCCAGAGATCCGTCTGCTGCAGCTTGTCCCAGGTAAGTCATCCCCCCCAATAGTATCCAAATCGGTATACTTGTTGTCGAGGGGAATGGCCACAAGGGAACCCTGCTCTGCCTGACTTTTCCCCTTCCCTCGCCTGATGGTAACCCAATTACCTGTGCCCTGCTCCTTTGGCATAGCTACCTCCTTGAAACTACTGTCTATAAACTCCTCATTCTCCCGAATGATCCAGAGGTCATCCAGCTCCTGCTCCAGTTTCCTAACATGGTTTGTTAGGAGCTGCAGCTGGATGCACTTCTTGCAGGTGTCGTTGTCAGGGACACAGATATTTGGGGGATTTTATCAAAAGCTTGGTCAGAGGAAGGCTTTACGGAAAGAGAGGTTTGGGAAAGGAATTCTAGGACTCAAAACTTTAAATTTAAAGCCTACACCTTTAAATGGCATCAATGGATGTCCAGGATGCCAGAATTTGAAGCAATTTTGTAAGGTTGGGAATGATTACAGGGAGAGGGAGAGAGGGGAATGCAAGGTGTTGCATTGTGGCTGGTGAGTGTTTTAAAACTGATACATTTGATAGACCAGGATAGATTGTAGGTCAGGGAATGCAGGGTTGAAATGTGAACAGGACCTGTAGTGAGATAGGATTTCTGGAGTTTTGGATAAGCTTACATCTATCTAATGTGAATAATTTGTTAATGTTTGGTATTGTCACCATTGAAACACCAGAAAGAATGTTTTTGTCAACGTCATTTAGTAAAGAGCACTTTACTAAACCTGTTTACAAGACCTGTTGCCTTGACGTCGCACGTGATGAAGACCATGGAGCGGCTGATAATACAGAATCTGAGGCCACAAACTAGGCACGCCCAGGATCCTCTTCAGTTTGCGTATAAGGAGAAGGTGGGAGTGGAGGATGCTATCACGTATTTGCTGCACAAATCACTCTCTCACCTACAGGGGGTCAGTTGTGCAGTGAGGATTACATTCCTTGACTTCTCTAGTGCCTTTAACACCATCCAGCCCAAGATCTTAAGGCACAAACTAACGGAGATGGGAGTAGACTCTCACATGGTGGATTGGATAGTGGACTACTTGACAGATAGACCTCAGTATGTGCGGTTGGGAGACTGTAGGTCTGACGCGGTGGTCAGCAGCACAGGGGCGCCGCAGGGAACCGTACTCTCTCCGGTCCTGTTCACCCTGTACACATCAGACTTCCAATATAACTCGGAGTCCTGCCATGTGCAGAAGTTCGCTGATGACATGGCCATAGTGGGGTGTGTCAGGAATGGACAGGAGGAGGAGTATTGATACAGGACTTTGTGATATGGTGCAACTCAAACTACTTGCGTCTCAATATCACCAAGACCAAGGAGATGGTGGTGGACTTTAGGAGATCTAGGCCTCATATGAGCCAGTGATCATTAATGGAGAATGTGTGGAGCAGGTTAAGACCTACAAGTATCTGGGAGTACAGTTAGACGAGAAGCTAGACTGGACTGCCAACACAGATGCCTTGTGCAGGAAGGCACAGAGTCGACTGTACTTCCTAAGAAGGTTGGCGTCATTCAATGTCTGTAGTGAGATGCTGAAGATGTTCTATAGGTCAGTTGTGGAGAGCGCCCTCTTCTTTGGGGTGGCGTGTTGGGGAGGAAGCATTAAGAAGAGGGACGCCTCACGTCTTAATAAGCTGGTAAGGAAGGCGGGCTCTGTCGTGGGCAAAGTACTGGAGAGTTTAACATCGGTAGCTGAGCGAAGGGCGCTGAGTAGGCTACGGTCAATTATGGATAACTCTGAACATCCTCTACATAGCACCATCCAGAGACAGAGAAGCAGTTTCAGCGACAGGTTACTATCGATGCAATGCTCCTCAGACAGGATGAAGAGGTCAATACTCCCCAATGCCATTAGGCTTTACAATTCTACCGCCAGGACTTAAGAACTTTTTAAAAGCTATTATTAATGCTTTTTGAGATAGTGATTTAGATGTATATCATATTTTTACTGAGTTAAGTATTGTATGTAATTAGTTTTGCTACAACAAGTGTATGGGACATTGGAAAAAAGTTGAATTTCCCCATGGGGATGAATAAAGTATCTATCTATCTATCTATCTATCTATCTATCTATCTATCTATCTATCTAAACGCAGATCATTCACGGAAATGAATGTAAAGTGTAATATTTGTGTTTTGGTATTTGATGCTTCCAAATTAGGCAGCAACAAATCATTACTGCTGTATGGATTAATGAATAATTCAGTGAGTGTTTGTCTACATTCTGATTAGATGTCTCTTGTGGATTTGGGGAAGAAGCTTTTAGAAGCTGCCCGAGCTGGACAGGATGATGAGGTGCGAATATTGATGTCCAATGGTGCTCCTTTCACAACAGACTGGGTAAGTGAAACTATGTTATAATTATCTCTGCTTATCAACTGAGGCTACATCCACACTAGACCGGATAATTTTGAAAACGCCAGTTTCGCGTAAAAACGATAGGCGTCCACACTAGGCGTTTTAAAAAATATCTCTGTCCACATTGAAACAGATATTTTGGCGAATCTCCTCCTACTGCGCATCTACCGATAACAAGCAACATGTTTGGTGTTGAATCTCACTGTGAAAGACGGTGCGTGTTTGTTCAGTTACAGATTAGAAAAACTTAAACAACAGGCAGCTGTTGGCTCTCGTGCAGGAGGACTTAAAAGTAAAAACAAATACTGGAGCATATGGAGGCAACCAACAGGGAGTTCACGGACAGTATGACCCGGCTGACAACAAACATTGAAAAACTGATTAACTCTGTTGCATTAATAAAGCACTTTGTTAAATGTATAAAACATGTCTGCATCAGTATTATCTTGTATTTCCATACAATGTTACATTAGGCTGTTACACATCTATTGTCAGAGAAGTACTTGAATAAATAGATAAACCACATTCATATAAGCAAGGACAGAAAACAGGGCAAAGTAGGTATACTTGTTTATTCAGTAAGTTATGGGTCAAAGTATTTGGTGAGTATGTTTAACTCTTCTGGCTTCAGTCTCGTTGCCGTCTGTTCTGAGATTGTTAGGTTGCGTTCAAGAAAACAATGAAATGGTGCGCTGCTGTCTGACAGCGTTTTCAGAAATCTCTGGTTACCCCGTCCACACTGATCTGCCCAAGCATCATTTTCAAAAATACCCACCCTGGAAAGTGTTTCTGAAAAGCTCCAGTTTCGGGGGACGAAAACACTGTTTTAGTGTGGACGAAGGGTAAAAATGAAGAGAAAAAGCTTCAGTTATGGATTTATCTGGTGTAGTGTGGACGTAGTCATAGTTCCTGTTTTTCTCCTTTGACCTTAATGACCAAATGAAACAAAATTAAGCCTTGGAATTGTAGGACTGCAAAAACATAGCATGGGATATACAGAAATAAATTAGTGACATTGGACAGCAAAGATCAGGGGTTCGTGTGCGCCAAAATCATGTTGCTACTTTGAATCTAATAAGAAAGGTAGTTTATTCAACTGATTCACGTGATTCTCTGCAAGAACTTAACCGATGGCTGGAGGTAAGTGAAATTCAGGGCTTTCACCACGTCCCATAAATACTTCGAGCATAAAAGCATATGCAAGGATTCAACTGATAGGACTATTGTTGTCTAAAGAATGAAAATTAAAAAAGCAAATTACAAAAAAGTGGCTTATTTCCACCGGTAAGACATTTCTATAATATTGAGGAACAACCTGAGAAAATAGAAATTACAGATTTCTTTAGATTAACAGCAATTAAATGTATTAAGTTATGCAGCTCTATTCTAGAGGTCAAAAAATGGTATTGTACACAAGTGAGTTTTCCTGACCTTGTATCCCAAAGAGGGAATTTTTGCAAATTTGACAACTAAAAGGAATTGTGGAATCTATTTATTTATTTATTTATTTATTTATTTATTTTACAAGTGGTCAAAAATAACTTTGTGATAAGTTATAGGACATGAAAAACATCTTGATCAGTTTCTGATAATAACTACAGCAGCAATGGAAACATTCACTCCTGGAGTAGCTTGCTACTTCAGCAATGAAATTACCTCAAAATTAACTTACAAGTTAAGTTTTCTTTTGAAGCAATCAAATCAAAAAGTGCTGGAAATACTCAGAAGATCTGCCAAAACACACAGTTAACATTTCAGGTCATAGCTTTCAATACAAAAAGATCAATAACTCTTGAAGTATTAAATTTCTTTCAGCAATCCTGAGTATGTCTAGCATTTTCTCCTGTTACTTCAGATTTCCATTTTTGTCAGTATTTTTCATTTGTAATTTTTGAGGTATGCTGAAGAAAACAGCAGATCCTGGATCTAGCACTGGGCAGTAGAAGTAAGCTTCAGTATGTTAAATGTCAGATCAGCTGGTACTGAGCAAGTCCCTGTCCAGCAAGTTATACACGAGCTATGTCCTTTTTTTTGCTATTTAAAACCTGTAAAACACCAGACGTACTGTAATATTTGAAATCATCGCAGGAGGTAGAATATGTAAGGCAGCGCAATTAGCGTATAAAATAAAAATAGAGAATACTCAGTATTCTGTAAATAAGTGGAGAGAAAAGAAAGGATTTGGTTCTGCTGGAGAGGAGATTCATCACAATGTTGTCTGGATTGGAGGATTTTACTGATAGGAAGGGGTTGGATAGGTTGGGCTTGCTTTTCCTGAGCAAAGAAGGTGGAGTGGTAATTCACTAGATGTATCTGAAATTACAAGAGCCATAGATAGGCGAGGTAGTCAGAATATTTTCCCATGTTGGATTATCAAAACCAAGAAGCTGTAAGTTTAAGGTGAGAGGAAAGAGTTTGAAAGCACATATGAGAGGAAAGATTTTTCACACAGAGTTGTTGTGATTGTGATCTGGAACTTGCTGGCAGAGGAAGTGATGGAATTAGATACAGTTATTATGATGAAAAGACATTTAGATAAGTTAGTAACACACAGGGGACATAAACAATGTGAGGAAACATGATTAGTGTAAATGGGCAAAATGTTGAGAATGGGTACTGTGGGCTTTGTGATGCATGATTGTAAAAAGTTAATGTTTCAGATCGAAGGAATCTCCAATAGAGAAAGTCACAACATGAAACATAAACTCAGTTTCTCTCTTCACAGAGTCTACATGCAGAATTTTTATTGATTTTCAGAGTGTGAATTATTTTGCTTATAGATAATAGCCATTCTTCTGTTGATTACAGCTGGGAACATCTCCACTTCATCTAGCAGCTCAGTATGGTCACTATTCAACAGCAGAAGTGCTGCTTCGGGCAGGAGTGAGTCGGGATGCAAGGACTAAAGTGGACAGGACCCCACTGCACATGGCAGCATCAGAAGGCCATGCAAACATTGTGGAGGTACTTGTGAAGGTATGGTTCGAAAAATTATAGCATAAAGTGTCAGTCATTATGGGTAATTGCAGAGACTACAGCATTTAATCTTGACTATCTTGGTGCAGTACTGAAGGAACACCATTATACATTTCAAATGTAATGTTGTTAATATACATTACCTGTCTTAATCATCTTCCTCTGGCAGCTCTTTCCAAATACAGACTAAACTCTGTGTAAAGAAGTTGCTCGTCAGGTTCCTGTTAAATCTCTCCCTTCTCAGCCTTTGATTCCCCAACCCTGGGGAAAAAAAGACCTGTGTGTATTCACTCTACCTCTACCCCTCATTATTTTATACACCTCTGTAATTCAATTCAATTCAAGTTTAATTGTCAATTAACTATACATGAATACAGCCCAATGAGACAGCGTTACTAGGGGCTCAAGGTGCAAAGCCACATTACCAACAGTCACACACAGTAAGCTCACACAAGATCACAATCACGTAATATCAGTCCCAAGGCCCATCTCCCTCCCGCGATGCCGTGGCTTGATGCATACAAGTCAACAAACCCACATAGAATATCAGTAAAAATATAATGACACAGAATGTGCATATATATAGTCCAGAGACCCCCAGCCCACTGATTATCATCTGTTGAGTGGACCCCAACACCGTGGCTTTGACGCCCAGTCCTCTCCCCAATGCCTGACTCCCGCAAGTCAAATCCATGGCTTTGAGGCCTAGTCCTTGCATATACAAGCACTTATAGAATATTAGTAAAAACACAACACCCTCATTTACTGATGCTCCAGTGGATAAAGTCCTAGTAGCTTGCACAGTTTCTATCTAACTCAGTCCTTTGCATCCTGTCAAATACCTCATAACTCCTTCCAGCTTATAGCATCTTTCCGATGGTGGAGTAACCAGAACAGAAAATGCAGCCTCGCCAACATCTGGTACAAATGCAACATAACATCTCACCTTAATGCCTTGACTAATGAAGGCCAGCATGCCAAAAGTCTACCTCATATCCTTCTCTACCTGTGACATAATTTTCAGGGAACCGTGTACTTGTTCTCGTAGCTGCCTTCATTAACTAATCAAAAACATTTTAGTTAATCAAAAAAATTATCAGGGATAGGGAATAAATGGAGATAGAGAGCATGGAGCATGGCCAGTAGCACATTGTCATTCTGTACTCTTTCAACATTGGGTAATCATGCAATCATAGAGACAAAGAATGGTTTTTCAGCGCTGATGTTCATCTCGAGGTATGCCACCTACACATTCTCTTTATTCTTGACAGAATGGAGCAGACATAAATGCAAAGGATATGCTTAAAATGACAGCTCTTCACTGGGCCGTGGAACATGGTCACCAAGATGTGGTTGATCTCTTGATAAAATATGGAGCTGATGTTCACACTCCAAGTAAATTCTGCAAAACAGCCTTTGATATTGCAGTGGATAATGGTGATGAAGATTTAATTGTAATGCTGCAGGTAAGTAATACGTGTGAAGCCACAGGATGTGAAGGGGGTAGATTATAAACACACGCTTACACTACTAAAAATGCAGCAACACACACAAAATGCTGGTGGAACACAGCAGGCCAGGCAGCATCTATAAGGAGAAGCACTGTCGGTGTTTCGGGCCGAGACCCTTCATCAGGAAAAATGCAGCAAATTAGTGGATACATAGAGATACGGATTTGCAAAAGTTCTCCCCGGAAGGAAACTGCATTAATCCAGCACAGTTAGTTAAACATCTCTATTAGTAGATTCCCCTTCTTCAGAAGGTGCATTCTTCTCTCTTACTTTCTGATATAATGAATTACCTTACATGGAAATGCTCATCACAGTGAATTTATGCAAAGTATTGAGGGGCATAAATTTTCCCCATTGCGATTGAAGATTTTGAGGAGGCTTCTTAGCTTCCCATCTGGTAATGCAATGACATAATATGATGAAAGCCTCTAAGCGATTTAAAAACTGTTTTCAGGTAGATAAAGAGATGCTGATCTACTACAACAAAATGCTGATGACACTATTTTAATAGTTATTAGAACAAGACGCATCATTAATTGAATTAAATAACAGTGTTTTTCTAGTGCCCACATTGAATGTTTCCAGTGTGGAGTATGGTTATATAGTATACGCAGTTTTAGTCCTGCTTTCACTTACTCTGGCAGCAGTAGAGTCTGAAAGTGGAGGATCTAAGTGTTCAGATACGGGGAAACTCCATGTATTACATTTAGTTCTGTGTGGCCAAACAGAACAGCATGGATGATGGAATGTTGGTCCTTGTGAACTACTCCCACCATGTTCTAACTCGCCTCCTGAAGAGTGTACAAAGTGGCAAGGTAGAAAACCAGAGGACAAGAAATCTTTCAGGAAGAGACTTAAAAAGTTAGTAAGATAGGAGAAAATGGATTGAGATAAAATCAGCAAGTCATATGAAAAGAACAGCAAGAACTCTAGATATACAGTAACACTATTCAGCCCCCAACCCTTTGTTCACAGAAATGAGTAACGCAACGAGAAATTTAGGTCAATTTAACTGAGAATTTTTATGTGTGAATCACATACTCCTTTTTCAGAGTAGAGCCCAAAACAAGCAGGGAAAATTGTAAAGCATGAAAAACTAAAAATTCAAAAACCGAAATGTCAGCTGTTCAAAAGTATTCATTCCCCCTTTGCTGAGTACTAAGTTGAGTCATCTCTCACAGCTATTATAGCCAGTAATCTTTTTGGATAATTCTCTGTTTGCTTTGTATAATGTGATGGAGCAAGATTTGCTCATTCCTCCTTGCAAAACTGCTCAAGCTGTGTCAGGTTAGTTGGGTAGCACTGGTGGATAGCAATCTTGATGTCTTGCCAGAAGTGTTCAATTAGGACTTTGACTGGGGCACTTAAGGACATAATTTTTTTTCATTTGAAGCCACTCGGTGGTTCCTCTGGTAGTGTGCTTTGGGTCATTGTCCAGCTTTTCTGTCACTCCAGCTAATCCATGAAAGGCCCGAATAGATAATTTAGGAACAGTTTGTTTTATACACTGGTAGGTCACTTAACTTGAGGAATATCCATTTATTTGTATGTTACTCTGCAGAGGGCGATGGAGAACCAGATTAACATCAATTCGGATAGCTCTGATACCATCACTGTCCACAGTGCCACGCCACAATTCATTATTGGTCCTGGAGGAGTGGTCAATTTAACTGGCTTAGTTTCAACTGGGACATCAAAGGCATCAGGTATGTTGGGTCTGTTACAAATGTTTATCACCTAGCTGCAAAATCACTCTTCTTCCTGTTTATTTTTGTTCTCTTGTGTCTGAAGGCAGATGACCTACTCTTGGAATAAGTGATAAAGAAAACTTTGAAGGAGTTTTACTGAGTAGTGGAGGTTGAGGAGATCTCTGGGTGCTGATTTCAAGCAGTGACTGGAATTAAGTGCACTGTTCTACCCATCTCTCTCAATGTGTCAGTGATTTCAGCTGGTTAAAGACTATGTCAGCATTTATCTAATTTTCCTATGTAGTCTCTATCATTATCTTAAAATCATTTACTCCCATGAATAGAAATTGAATCTGTGATGCCAATAACATATCAAGGAGGTACAACCCAAGTTCAGGAAAGCAGGAAGTAGACATGGTTTGGTGGGGGGGGGGGGGGAACTGTTAAATAATAAACCTTTGACAGTTATACAGACCTCCTAACAGTAACTACTCAATAGGGCAGAGTACAAAGGATAAAAATGTTGGAAAATTGTTAAAAGTTCTTGTATTCTATGACATGGCTAATAAATGCAAAAATCCCATATGCCTTCTTCACCATCTTATGCACTTTCAGCAATCTGTGGAATTGGGTCCCAAAGTCCCTCTGTTATCAACACTCCTTAGGGTTCTACCATACATTGTGTATGTTCTACATTTGTTGCACTTCTAAGGATTCAATTCTTCTCATGATAGCTCAGCTAGTTGATATATATCTTGCCATAGATCTAGACAACCTCCCTTGTGATCTACAATACCACATATTATCTGGAAACTTACTTATCATCCCTCTGTATGTTTACCTTCAAGTCATCAGTGTACAGTATATCACACACTGATCCTTCCTGATCCATCACTGATCACAGACTTCCATTAACAAAAGCAACCTACCACCACGACCTTCTGCCTCCCATAAAAAAGCCAATTTTAGATCCAAATTGCCAGCTTGCCCTTTATCCCATGGCCTCTAAAACATTCTGGCAAAGTTTGCTAGAACAATTTGGAGAGTACAGCTTCTCTTTGTCTTGTGATTGATTAATTCAGATTTTTCCAGATTCCAGATAACTTTTCCTTGCATGAATTCGACAGTGAAGTTTAAATTCAATAGGACGTCCATTCTGAGATATCTCCCACCCAGAATCCTGTTTCTCATAGGTGAGGACCAAATTGTACTTCAACTGGTCTGCTTTGATTAGCTCAATTGTCTGTCCTTTAGCACCATGAGCATATCTTCAGGTGCTAGTCAATGGTACATTGCATTTTTGGGCAATAGCTTCTGTTATGTATGTTAGTTCTGTTCCTGTATCCAGTGAGAATTAAACATGTTCATATCCTATTAATAAATTAACATCTGATTTTTGCTCTACCACTGCAGACAAGGGCTGCAGGATCCTGCCTTGTTATTTTTGCAGCTTTGACAATGCCTCCATTACATCTGCAATTGTAGCTGTGTGATCAATGTTTTCCTTCCCCTGAGATGTAGGGGTTTGAGCTTGCTTTTGAGGTGTTTGTTGACCTTGTGGTGAAGTTGATTTCTTATGCCAACAAGATCTGGCCCTTTGTCCTCTTCTGCCACTGTAGGAAGCAGCAGTTTCACTCCAATTTGCATTTGTTAGCTTAACCATTTTGGCAACATCTGGTTTCAGACCATACGTGAAAGTTGACATAAGAGCCATATGTTGTGTCTTTGATATATCTGTGTTTATTTCTGGGAATCCTGAATATCTGAGCCAAACTGTCTTATAGTGGTCCTCATGTTCAGAAACATTCTCTGAAGGCTTTGTTTACAATCAACCACTTTCTTCCAATCAATCTGATTTTGGCCTTGTCCCTCCAACCATGCCTTAATTGCTTTCCAACCAGTTGGTAAATCCTGTTTATCCTCTCCTCTACCATCTTCAACACACCATATCAACTGCTTTATTTGCTGAGTTGTTAGTATGGTAGCTAAAATTTGAATGCTATCATATAGATGCAATTTATATATATTCTTAATTCATTGAAGTTAAGTCCAAGTCTTCAAGTTTCCCTGGACCATTTGTCATTTTTTCCAGATGACAAACCTCCTGTTCCCTTTCATAATCTCCATAATCAGCCATGGCTGCCAGACTAATTACCTCATTACTGTCATAATCACTTAAGCCACCAGAGGTTTCTGTTGAGTCACTATAACTTTGTGGTTTCTTGGATTTTCCAGGGAGGCTCTATTTCTGGGGACTAGTCAGTGTTAGCTGCCTTTCAGCTCTGTTAGTTGAATGGCCTAATTCTGCTCCTATGTCATATGGTCTTAAAGTGATTGACATCACCATTCGCACCAACCATTGGGTTGGCCAAATGGCCCACTGAAGGTCTCCCCGATGCCAAATAGATTAATCTTATTTTACTTTGCAACTCTGAACAGAACTCTTGACTATGGAAAAACTTTGTATGTTGTCATTCTGTTCCAATAATGCAGATACCTTTTTTTGCTGATTTATTTTCTTTTTCATACTGCTCCTTTAGCATGTTATGTGTTTTTCCTTTTTCATCCAATTGATTTTGTAAATCAGCATGTTTGCATTTCAAAGCACCTATCTGTTCTTACAACTTGGTACACTTGCACCTTCGCAGCTCTGTTAAGGTTGCTAGTGTCCAAGCCGTTTTTTTTAGGTCCTGACCAGATCTTTTCTTTTAATTTTACAGCATATCGCTTCAATCTCATTTATAAGCCAGTCCTCACTAGACTTGGCATTCATAGCACATGTTTCTTTACTAACAGTATCAAGTTTATGTGCATCACTTAAGTGCTTAGGATTTCAGTTTACTTTTCCCTCTTAGCTGGGAATTCGAGAGGCCCACAGTCTGTTTCAAAGCTTTAGCCATTGTATTAGTTTTGATGTTCAGGAGTACTCTTCACTTTTAGATGTCAAAAATCTCACAAAACTCACAACCCGTTGTCATAATAATATCGAGTTACAACCAAACAAGCAGCTGTCCGATACCGTGAAACTTTTGTTGGCCTGTTGTGACTATAATTTCCTGATTTTCTGTGTTTCTGATCATTTATTCCAACCCCACACCCACACAAGTTGTACCGACCACAAAAAATGCGTTATGAATATAATACAGCCTTCACTTCTTTCTTAAACCCCTTTAAACAATGTACTGAAGATACTTATGTTCGTACAATTAAGGAATGGAGGATGTCCTACCTCCCAGCTGCATGCTTAAAACTTAGTCCAAACACGAGGAAAACTGCAGATGCTGGAAATTCAAACAACAACACACACAAAATGCTGGTGGAAACACAGCAGGCCAGGCAGCATCTATAAAGGAGAAGCACTGTCGACGTTTCGGGCCAAGACCCTTCGTCAGGACTAACCGAAAGGAAAGATAATAAGAGATTTGAAAGTAGTGGGGGGAGGGGGAAATGCGTAATGATAGGAGAAGACCAGAGGGGGTGGGATGAAGCTAAGAGCTGGAAAGGTGATTGGCGAAAGTGATACAGAGCTGGAGAAGGGAATGGATCAAGGGACGGGAGGCCTTGGGAGAAAGAAAGGGGGGGGGGAGCACCAGAGGGAGATGGAGAACAGGCAAACAACTAAATATGTCAGAGATGGGGTAAGAAGGGGAGGAGGGGAACAGGCAAACAACTAATATGTCTGGGATGGGTTAAGAAGGGGAGGAGGGAAACAGGCAAATTAGTTCTGACGAAGGGTCTTGGCCCAAAACGTCGACAGTGCTTCTCCTCATAGATGCTGTCTGGCCTGCTGTGTTCCACCAGCATTTTGTGTGTGTTGTTGTTATAACTTAGTCCGTTTTTTTAAAATCGCGTAATCATTCCATGTTTGGGTGCCAATATGTTGGATCTTTGTTTTCTGATCCTTGGGATTCTTCCAGGAGTTAGGAATGACTTGTAGTCTTAATTCCAAGATTTCAGTTTATTTCAGAGTACAAACAAACATGCAATTATCAAGCAAACTAAGTAGCTGAAAAACAAAGCCAAGAGCACATGAATGCGAAGTCAAAGTAATAAAGATGGCACCTCTGCAAAATCTATCACTTTTATAGATAAGATGAGAGAAATTCCTTAGATAGAGAATGACATAGCTAACAGTCTATACAATTAAAACAATTGTATCCTGTGGTTAATATGCTAATACTTGGCCAATAAGAAGGGTGAATTACACTGTCAGTTTGACTGCTATACCATTTTCTGCCAGTAAATGGGGATGAAGTCAAGTCATTATTATTGTCATTTCGACCATAACTGCTGGTACAGTACATAGTAAAAATGAGACAACGTTTTTCAGGACCATGGTGTTACATGACACAGTACAAAAACTAGACTGAACTACATAAAAAAAAACAACACGAGAAAGCTACAATAGACTACAGACCTACACAGGACTGCGCAAAGTGCACAAAAACAGTGCAGGAGTTACAATAAATAATAAACAGGACAGTAGGGCAAGGTGTCAGTCTCTGGGTATTGAGGAGTCTGATAGCTTGGGGAAGAAACTGTTACATAGTCTAGTCATGAGAGCCCAAATGCTTCGGATCCTTTTCCCAGAACGGCAGGAAGGAGAAGAGATTGTATGAGGGGTACATGGGGTCCTTCATAATGCTGGTTCCTTTGCGGATGCTGCGTGTAGTGTAATTGTCCATGATGGCGGGAAGAGAGACCCCGATTATCTTCTCAGCTGACCTCACTATCCGCTGCAGGGGTCTTGCAATCTGAGAATGTGCAATTTCTGACCAGGCAGTGATGCAGTCTGCTCAGGATGCTCTCAATACAACCCCTGTAGGAATGTGATGAGGGTGGGGGTGGGAGATGGACTTTCCTCAGCCTTCGCAGAAAGTAGAGACGCTGCTGGGCTTTCTTTGCTATGGAGCTGGTGTTGCAGGACCAGGTGAGATTCTCTGCCAGGTGAACATCAAGAAATTTTGCTGCTCTTTACGATCTCTACCGAGGAGCAGTTGATGTTCAGTGGGGAGTGGTCACTCTGTGCCCTCCTGAAGTCAACAACCATCTCTTTTGTTTGTTCACATTAAGAGACAGATTGTTGGCTCTGCACCAGTCCATTAGTCGGTGCACCTCCTCTCTTGTAAGTTGACTCGTCGTTCTTGCTGATGAGACCCACCCACAGTTGTGTCATCGATGAACTTGATGATCGTGGTTCGAGCTGTGTGTTGCAGCACAGTCCATGGGTCAGCAGAGTGAACAGCAGTGGATTGAGCACGCAGCCCTGGGGGGGCCCTGTGCTCAGTGTGATGGTTTTGGAGATGCTGCTCCTGATCCGGACTTGACTGAGGTCTCCCAGTCAGGAAGTCTAGGATCCAGTTGGTGGAGGTGTTCAGGCCCAGTAGGCTCAGCTTTCCAAACAGTTTCTGAGGGATGATTGTGTTGAATGCTGAACTGAAGTCTATGAACAGCATCTGAACGTATGTGTCTTTTTTGTCCAGGTGGGTTTGGGCCAGGTGGAGGGTGGTGCAATGGCGTCATCTGTTGAGCGGTTGGGACGGTATGCATGCTGCAGAGGGTCCAGTGAGGGGGGACAGCAGGGTCTTGATATGCCTCATGACGAGCCTCTCGAAACACTTCATGATGATGGATGTAAGTGCAACGAGACGGTAGTCATTTAGGCAGGACACTGAAGACTCCTTCGGCCACGGGGACGATGGTGATTGGCCTAGAAGCATGTTGGAACAATGGCGCTGCTCAGGGAGATGTTGAAGATGTCAGTGAGAACATCTGCTAGCTGGTCTGCACATCCTCAGCACTCTACCAGGGATATTGTCTGGTCCAGCAGCCTTCTGTGGGTTGATGCTGCAATGGGTTCTTCTCACATCGCCACGGTGAGACACAACCACCTGGTCATGTGTAGGAGGGGTGGACTTCCTCGCTGCCACGTCATTTTCCACCTCAAACTGGGCGTAGAAGTTATTCAGCGCATCTGGGAGGGATACTGTGAAAATTAAGTGAGTTTGTTTAAAAAGTACAAATCTTTTAAAAAGTATATTTAAAAAACCAGTAAGGGCAGTGAGGGTCAAGGGTAATAAACATGGTGGGTCTAATGGGCTGAAATGTGCTTAGTTCAATGGGTAAGGAGGGTGAACTTGGATTTACAATGTTGTTGCATTACAGAAGCCCAGTTGGAGGAGGGACGATTCTAGCTTGATTGTTTTAGACATGATAGGAGGTAAAAGAGGTGGAGGAGTTGCATTACTGATAAGGAGAATTTCACAGCTATACTCATAAAGGACACTTTCAAGGGCTCATACATAAGACAATTTTTGTGGTGCTTTGAAGTAGGAAAAGTGCAATTTTGGTGGTGCTTTGAAATAGGAAAGGTGCAATTATGCTGATAGGATTATTGTATAGGCCCCCCAGTAGCCACGAGAAGTAGCAGAACAGTTATGTAGACATATTATGGAAAGGTGCAGAATCAACGGGGTTATCATTATGCAGGACTTTAACTTCCCCAGTGTTGATCAGAGCTTCCATTCTTTAGAAGCTTAGACAAGGTGGGATTTCTTCAGTGTGTCCAAGAAGGGTTCTTAAAACCATATGTGTAGAGTCCATCTGGAGGAGAGAGCTGGTTTTGGGAAGTGAGCCAAGCCAGATGACAGACCTGTTGGAGAATGAACATTTAGAGTCATAGAAAAGTGCAGCTCAGAAACGGGCCCCTTGGCCCATCTAATCCTTGCCAAACCACTTAAATTGCCTATTCTCATCTACCTCCACTGGGACCATAGTCCTCTATACCCTATCCAAATTTCTATTAAATGTAAAATCAAGCTTGCATGCACCACTTGTTGCTGGCAGCTCATACCACGTTCTCATGAAGTTTCCCTTAAATTTTTTACCTTTCACACCTTAACCTTTGACCAACCAACCTCAGTGGAAAAAGCCTGCTTGCGTTTAGCCTATCTATACCCCTCATAATTTTTGTATACTTTTATCAAATCTCACAATTTTCTATATTCTGAGGAATAAAGTTTTCACCTATTCAATCTCTTCTTATAACTCAGGTCCTCCAGACCCGGACAACATCCTTGTAAATTTCTCTTTACTCTTTCTTACACAAACTCCAAATTAGGCCTCATCAACATCTTGTATAACTTCAACATAACATCACATCTCCCTGCATTCAATACTTAGATCTATGAAGGTCAATGAGCCAAAAGCTTTTTTTATCCCTGACCTCTTTCTTCTATTGTACTCCTCAGTGCCCAAGTGTTCACTGTGAAATACCTATCCTGGTTGGTCCTACCAAAATGCAATACATCACTTGTGTCTGCATTAAATTCCATCTGTAATTTTTCAGCCTATTTTTCCACCTGGTCCAGATCCCTGTGCCAGCTGTGATAACCTTCCTCACTGTCCAGTCTTGGTGTTATCTGCAAATTTGCAGATCCAGTTAACCACATTATCATCCAGATCATTGATATAGATGACCAACAACGGACCCAGCAGTGATCCTTAAGTATTCCAAATGGTCACAGGCCTCCAGTCAGAGATGTGTTGGGCTTGAAATTCTGCCCTGTGTTCGTTTAGGAAGAGAGACAACCAACACCGGAATATAGCAAAACGTGGCTTTATTGGCAGAATCGCAACTGGCACAGCGAGGAGACAAGACCCCACGCTGGAGAAGGCGCGTTCCGACCTCCCCTTACAATCTGCTCTTATTTTTATCCCTTTTCCCCCCAGCACAACCCCCCGCTACATATTAGGTAATATCGGGCACTTGTGTCCATCTTAATGGCCCGCAGCCATATGCTCACGAGTTACCTGTTTCTTTTGTTTACTGTATCGCGTGACACTAATAGTATCGGTGTAGCGGGGTCCCCAGTTTCGCTCCCCCTCGCTCGCATTCCAGCTTCCTAACATGATGTGCGTTACGTGAGCCACTCCTGACCTGTAATGGCGGTCCCGAATTAACCCCAACACGAATTAACCCCAACACGAATTAACCCCGACACGAATTAACCCCAATACTAATTAACCCACAACACTCCCTCCCTTGGCCTCCCAGAGGCCACATCCCCACATCCCTTACAATCTTTTCCGCGGCTGCCGGGATCAGGCAGGGAGGCGAGCGTCCCCCGGCACTCTTTGGCGTGTCCTCCCTATTTGCTTATCCTGATTTGTCCGACCTAGGGTCACAAAATATGGGTAGGGGTTCCCATAAACATCCGCAATTTTTACAAGAAGCATGCAACATTCAGAAAACTTATTCAAGAACAAATTCACAATCCCCCCCTTGCCATGGTCCATTTCAGTCCGTGTCCTCCAATAGCGCGTACCGCTTTCCGGAGGGCCGTGTCCTCCCCTTCCACCGGGAACAAGGGTGCCTGGTTACGCCGGTGGAGTTCCATCCTTTCGGTCAAGGCTCGATCTATAGTCCCGCAACAACAACCACACGTAATAAAGATAGCAATTGAATAGACAGTCCTAGAGCCGACTGTCCCAGAAACGCTCCCCACTTGCCAGAGGTCATATTTAGCCAGTAGAAAATGATGCCAGTTATTGTCCCCCTCCCTTCTTACCTTTTAATGCCCTGTTTGGAGACCTCGGTGACAGGGTATGGTCCATGCCACCGTTTTCCGTTCCAGGTGAGCTTCCCCGGGCCTCGGAGGAACACTTCCACTCCTACCTTGATGGTGTCCGACCCCTGCGGCTGCTCACTGTTAGTTTATTGAACTCGCACAGTTATCAATTTTACCATATTTCTAAAAACTCTCATTTACTCTGTTACTCAATCACACAAATGTCTGAGTTTCGGTAACTCGAAAATTGAAGTGCTCCATGGCTCCCTAGTACACAGAGAGGATCAAATATGGGACGGTCGCCTTTCAAAACCTGACCTTCGCGTGGGAGATTTCTCCTCTTAACAACCAGTCTAAGGTAGGCGCCGTCAGTATCCCGTGCACTAGGTGTACCGCGGAACCACTTTCTCTTCTCCTCCTCACTCCTGAGACTTTTATGCCCATCGTGGGCGGCGGGTACCCTCACTCAGAAGACTTTTCCACGGGCGGAGGATCTTCCTAAATACAGTTAAGAGTTAGTACTTACCTGTCACGATTCTGCACCGGGAATGATCTCTCCCAGGGTAATTTGGGGTTGGTGAGGATCCGTCAGCAGACAAGATCTAACTCAGTATTTTACTATCTAGTGGAGTCTTAGATATAACAGGCACTTCCAGACCTTAGTCGAGGTTGCGGCCGCAAGTTGTCTGCTGTCGGACCCGCCAGCCTGTGTTGTCTCTCCCCTCCCCACGTCGGGGTCACCAAATGTTGGGCTTGAAAATTCTGCCCTGTGTTCGTTTATGAAGAGAGACAACCAACACCGGAATATAGCAAAACGTGGCTTTATTGGCAGAATCGCAACTGGCACAGCGAGGAGACAAGACCCCCGCTGGAGAAGGCGCGTTCCGACCTCCCCTTACAATCTGCTCTATAT